>NC_057748.1:3414079-3422824 GCF_004010195.1 Chiloscyllium plagiosum
GCGTCGGAGGCTGAGGGGTGACCTTATAGAGGTTTACAAAATTATGAGGGGCATGGATAAGGTAAATAGGCAAAGTCTTTTCCATGGGGTCGGGGAGTTCAGAACTAGAGGGCATAGATTTAGGGTGAGAGGGGAAAGATATAAAAGAGACCTAAGGGGCAACTTTTTCACGCAGAGGGTAGTACGTGTATGGAATGAGCTGCCAGAGGAAGTGGTGGAGGCTGGTACAATTGCAACATTTAAGAGGCATCTGGATGGGTATATGAATAGGAAGGGTTTGGAGGGATATGGGCCGGGTGTTGGCAGGTGGGACTAGATTGGTTTTGGATATCTGGTCGGCATGGACGAATTGGACCAAAGGATCTATTTCCATGCTGTACATCTCTATAACTCTATATCATCAATCTGGTTCCATTGAAAAGTTCTTGGTGACTCATAGAGGAATGGGAGAGACAGGAATCAGTGCAGCTTCCAACCTTCTGTATAATATAAATCATCAAAGAATCTATTTACACGCTCAAAGACCATCTTTTCAATCAACATCTGGAGATAGCTTTAAGCTTTGAAAACATGTCTTGCCTACTTCACTAGTTCAATTTCAGAGAAAAACATTTCAGCTCTTTTTGAGAAGTCTGTAGTGAACATTCCTAGTCTCATTTTATAGAACTCTCCGCTCCTCCGTTGGCTCCAATATCCCTCCTTCAAAGAGATGAAGCATCACCAACAAGCACCACATTGATCAGGCTCATGCCTTTAACAAATTCAACCTTAATTCCTAAGATTGAGGTCGAGATATTGCATCATGCCATGCCTGTTGGTCAGGTATCAACACAGAATCATAGAGTCAAACAGCACGGAAACAGACCCTTCGGCCCAACCAGTCCATGCTGACCATAATCTCAAACTAAACTATCCCACCTGCCTGCTCCTGGCCCATGTCCCTCCAAACCCTTTCCTATTCATGTACTTATCCAAAAGTCTTTTAAATGTTGTAACTGTGCCCACATCCACCATTTCCTCAGGAAGTTCATTCCACACATGAATCGCCCTCTGTGTAAAAAAATGTGCTCCTCATGTCTTTTATTAAATCTCTCTCCTCTCACCTTAAAAATGTGTCCCCTGGTCTGGAAATCCCCCACATTAGAAAAAGGAAAACTACTAGTAACTCTACCTACACCTTTCATTATTTTATAAACTTCTGTAAGGTCACTTCTCAAACTCCTACGATTCAGGGAAAAAAGTCCCAGTCTATCCAGCCCTTCCTTATAACACAAATCTTCCAATTCCGGCACATTCCTGGTAAATCTCTTCTGAACCCTCTCCAGCTTAATAATATCCTTCCTATAAGTGGGCATCCAGAATGGACACAGTACTCCAGGGGAGGCCTCACCAGTGTCCTGTAAAATCTCAACACGATGTCCCAAATCCCTGACTCAAAACACTGAGTAATGAAGGCAAGAGTGCTAAAGGCCTTTTTAATCACCCTGTCTATACAGGATGCAAACTTCAAAGAATTCTTCTTTAAGAAATGTATCGATTCCCAATTCTCCGTGTTGAATTTCATTTGCTTTCTATTTCTCCACACAGTCTCTTCTTGATTTCTGTCACTATCCTCCTCATTGTACACAACCATTCATAGTTTTGTGCCTTCTATGGACATAGCTTGTACAATTTAACGCCTTTTAAATGTGCGTGAGCTGAATTTAAATAATCTGATGTTGTGAAATGGTTTTGACACCCTGGAGCAGCCTGGTAAAGATACCACAGGGCTGCTCCACACTGGGTATAAATAGTACAGCATGGGCAGAGTTAAAAAGGATTGATTGACAGAGAACAGAAAGGAATGGATAAGATGGCTAGAGAGAAGCCCGTATAGAGAATAGTTTTAACAATGAGACAATAAGGTTAGAGCCTGATGTACTTCAGATTACCATATATGAGTGTAATATGCAATGAACAGTTCTCAAAGGAAGTTAAAATCTGGAGACAGTTGTCTTTGCCTTCTCTTCAAATCTGTCCTAAATCCGAATGCTTAGATCTGAGATTCTGAGAGCAGAGATTCTGCTTTCCCCAGTCTGGATGGATGGGGCCTCTCCAATATCCCTCTCAGACAGGACTGTTAGAATTCCAGTCTATACAGAAGGGCAGGGAGATAGGCTGCTGCAGTGCACCACACTTATTTTCATAGCTGCCTTTGAGACCTTCATCTATGCTTTTGCGACTCGATGAGTCCAATCATGTCCAGGCCAGAACCCTCTTGGTCAAATCTAACTTAAGCTCTGCAATAGACAGTGGTTGAACATCACTAGGACCAGTAATCCCCAAGTCCATTCAGGCCAGTGGTTTTGACACATAAGTTCAAATCCTATCAGAGAATCTGGTAGAATTTGAATTAAATTACCTTGATAAAGCTGGTATTGAAAACTAGTTCCAATAATGGTGACTGCAATGAGTGTCACCCATTGTTGTAACAAGAGTCTAGATTAGAGTGATGCTGGAAAAGCACAACAGGTCAGGCAGCATCCGAGGAGCAGGAGAATTGACATGTTGGGCAGGAGCCCTTCATCAGGAATACCTGATGAAGGGCTTTTGCCTGAAACGTCAATTCTCCTGCTTCTCGGATGCTGCCAGACCTGCTGTGCTTTTCCAGCACCACTCTAATCTAGACTCTGGTTTCCAGCATCTGCAGTCATTGTTTTTACTCATTGTTTTAACAAGGGGGGGGCTTAGAGATAAATAGGAGGGGGCTGGGGCTGGAGTGGAACCTTCCATGATGCCGCTCACCTGATGTCGTACCAGTGATGGGTCCCTGGGCTCAACAGAATTGGATTCATCGAGTCTGGAAGTCACAAAAGCATGGATGAGGGTTTTAGAGCCAGCTATAAAAATAATTGCAGCAGACTCTAGCAGGACCAGTCTCACTTCCCCACCTCACCATCCCCCCCCCCAACCTATTTGGTTTCTGAAGAAGAGTCATACTGAACTTAAAATGTTAACTCTGTTTCTGTCTCCACAGATGCTCCCAGACATGCTGGGTTTCTGCAGTGCATTTTGGTTTTGGTTCAGAGCTCCAGCCTCGGCAGTTCTTTGTCTTAGAAAGGAAACACTCTAAGTCCTGATTTTCCCCGTTCGCCGGGCTGCAGGGAGTCAGGGAGAAAGTGAGGTCTGCAGACGCTGGAGATCAAAGCTGAAACTTTATTGCTGGAACAGCACAGCAGGTCAGACAGCATCTAGGGAAAAGGAGATTCGACGTTTCGGGCACATGCCCTTCCTGAGGAAGGGCATGTGCCCGAAACGTCGAATCTCCTTTTCCCTAGATGCTGTCTGACCTGCTGTGCTGTTCCAGCAATAAAGTTTCAGCTGCAGGGAGTCAGCCCCAGAGAGTGGCGAAAACTGCTGGCTAACCCCAATGGCTCCCGTTCATAACATCACACATTCAAAACAATGCGGGAAATACCCTCTGTGGCTTAATCTCCGACTCCGCTCTCTACCTCTTTCACCTCCTGCAGCCTCTAAACCTACACTTTCTCTGTCCTCCTCCGATTCCACTCTTTGCAGCATTGCTGATTTTAATCACCCATTGTTGCCAACTGTATCGTCAAACCGCTTGGGCTCTAAATCTCTCCAAGCCTCTACCTTTCACCCTCATTAAGAGGCTCCTTCAAATCTAAACCTGTTCTATTGGAGTCATAGGCTGAAGGGATGGAAACAGACCCTTCAACCCAAATCATCCGTTCTGACCTCCTAATCTGGCATATTCCCATTTGTCCTCACCCGGCCCATATCCCTCTAAACCCTTCCTATTCAGCTGCCTTTTAAATGCTGTAATTGTACCAGCCTCCACCACTTCCTCTGGCAGCTCATTCCATACACGTACCACCCTCTGCATAAAAGGTACCCCTTAGTTCCCTTTTAAATCTTTCCCCTCTCATTCTAAACCTATGGCCTCTAGTTTCGGACTCCCCCACCACAGGGAAAAGAGCTTGTCTATTCACCCTATCCAGGCCCCTCAGAATTGATTACCCCTCAGCCTCCAGGGGAAAAAGCCCCAGTCTATTCAACCTCTCCCTATACTCAAATCATCTAGTGCCATCCTGTTGTCTCATTGTTTAGCTCGGAATTTAGTTTTGTTTTATAATGTTCCTCTGAAGCATCTTGAGATGCTTAATGTGTTAAAGGTGCTGCATAAATGCAGGTTGTTGCATTCCTGAATCCTGAGTGTATGGGAGTGCACGCATGTTCTGTACAGTGGCTATTTCCTTGTCTCAGTTCTGCTTACAGCGTCTGCAGGCCGCACCTCAGGTTATCTCCAGACAGAGCCTCTCAGTTCTTCTCCAAACTGGTCGAAACAAAAGGGACGCTTCATGATTGTGTGGGAACTGCGGCATCTAAATCAGAAACTGCTGTAATGGTGCAGCTCACTTCAATCTACGGAAGGCCACTGCTGCAAACCTGATCATTAAGCTGGCAGGAATCCTGGGCAGTATAACATCCACTGGATCCCACGATCCCATCTGGGATCTCCAGGGCAAGTCTGCTCTGGAGTGGCAGAGGAAAGCCACTTGGTGGTCGAATGAGAAGATTCTAATATCTTAAACATTTGAAAGTGGAGTCTCAGTACAGAGGGTAGTGAAGAAGGCATCTGGTACGCTGGCCTTTACTGGTCGGTGCGTTGAGAATAGGAGTTGGGAGGTCATGTTGCGGCTGTATCGGTTAGGGCACTTTTGGAATACTGTGTTCAGTTCTGGGTCTCCCTGCTACAGGAAGGATGTTGTTAAACATGAAAGGGTTCAGAACAGATTTACAAGGATGTTGCCAAGGTTGGAGCTAAAGGGAGAAGCTGTCCAGTATTTCAAATTCTATCTCGGTTCCATACCTTTAACTGCCTTGCCCAACCTAAACCTTTCAAGAGAATGCAGAGTTAATGTTTCAGCTCCAATAACCCTTCTCCAGAACCATTCTGAGGAAAAGTCACTCAACCTGAAATGTTAACTCTGATTTCTCTCCACAGATGCTGCCAGACCTGCTGAGTTTTTCCAGCAATTTCTATTTTTGTTTCTGATTCCCATCATCCGCAGTTCTTGTAGCTGGTTTTACCCCTTTCTTATCCTGACCTAGAAATATGCTGCACCATCAGCGTCGCTTGGTCTCTCCCTAACAACATTGTGGGTCTACCTACATCACATGGACTGCAGCAGTTCAAGAAGGCAGCTCACCCCCACCTTCTCAAGGGGCAACTAGGGACGGGCAGGAAATGCTGGGCCCAGCCAGCAACACCCCCATCCCATGTATGGATTTTTTTTAAAATCAGAGTCTGAGAATTATGATTGACACAATCTCACACCACATCCAACACCTTTACTGAGAATTTTAAACAAAACCGGTTTTCAATTGAACCAGGTAATTACCTGACAGGTGGTCAATCTAAGATGCCTGTAGGTCACTCCTCAGTGATCTTTGCCTGGATTATTCCCACTGATCTATAGCTTTTGGCTACCTCTTGAGTGCTGCCTGTCGGTGCATACCTTCAGCACGCCTGTGGGTCCTGTCTGAGGGTTTCCCATATAAAAAAATCCCTTTTGAAAAAGTGTATACCCACCATCCTCCTCTGGATACAGTTTGTCGAGTTGTGAGTTTCAATGATTTGGACTTTTTTTTAGATTTAGATTTTAGCTCAAACCCACCCACGCTGAGCTCAATCCCACCCACACTGAGCTCAATCTCACCCGCACTGAGCTCAGACCCATCCTCACTGAGCTCAATCCCACCCGCACTGAGCTCAATCCCACCCGCACTGAGCTCAGACCCACCCGCACTGAGCTCAGACCCACCCGCACTGAGCTCAGACCAACCCGCACTGAGCTCAATCTCACCCGCACTGAGCTCAGACCCACCCGCACTGAGCTCAATCCCACCCGCACTGAGCTCAGACCCACCTGCACTGAGCTCAGACCCACCCGCACTGAGCTCAGACCCACCCACGCTGAGCTCAGACCCACCCGCGCTGAGCTCAATCCCACCCGCACTGAGCTCAATCCCACTTGCACTGAGCTCAATCCCACCCGCACTGAACTCAGATCCACACACTCTGACCTCAGACCCATCCGCACTGAGCTCAATCCCACTTGCACTGAGCTCAGACCCACCCGCACTGAGCTCAGACCCACCCACGCTGAGCTCAATCTCACCCGCACTGAGCTCAATCCCACCCGCACTGAGCTCAGACCCACCCGCACTGAGCTCAATCTCACCCGCACTGAGCTCAATCCCACTTGCACTGAGCTCAGACCCACCCGCACTGAGCTCAGACCCACCCGCACTGAGCTCAATCTCACCCGCACTGAGCTCAGACCAACCCACGCTGTGCTCAATCCTACCCGCACTGAGCTCAATCCCACCCGCACTGAACTCAGATCCACACACTCTGACCTCAGACCCATCCGCACTGAGCTCAATCCCACCTGCACTGAGCTCAGACCCACCCGTACTGAGCTCAATCCCACCTACGCTGAGCTCAATCCCACCCGCATTGAGCTCAATCCCACACATGCTGAGCTCAATCCCACACATGCTGAGCTCAATCCCACCTGCACTGACCTCAGACCCACACACTCTGACCTCAGACCCACGTACTCTGACCTCAGACCCACCCATGCTCACCAGCTGCTGTCACTATCTGAGCTTATGTTGTTTCGCCGTTGCTGCCCAGCTCCATTACCGTGGTTAGTCACCTTGCTGCAGAGTCCTGTTCTGACACTACTCCAGGCATCAGGTGAAGCATAGAATCCCTGCAGTATGGAAGCAGGCCATTCGGCCCATCAAGCCCACCACACCTCTCCAAAGCCCTTATCCCACCCAGACTGAAGCCCCTATCCCTGTAACCCTGCATTTCCCACAGCCGATCCACCCCAACCTGCACATCTTTGGATTATGGGAGGAAACTGGAGCACCCTGAGGAAACTCACGCAGACACGGGGAGAATGTGTAAACTCCACACAGACAGGAAGCCGCGATGTTGCCAGACATGACCAGCTGCCTCTTGGCTGACCGTTAAAGTCCCCCAGCTGCTTTCATCACTATCCCCATGCCTCAGCTCCGAAGACTAAAGGACTAAAAAAATAGAAAAGAAAGTGAAAAAGGAAGAAAGAAAAGTGGTCAGAGCTCCAGTGAGGATCCCTACTCTGCCGCCATCTTGCCCAGAATTGTAAGATTAGAAGTCACATGACACCAGGTTATAGTCAACAGGTTGTTTTGAAATCACAAGCTTTTGAAGCGCTGCCCCTTCATTGGGTGAAGGAGTTGGATATTGATATAGAAAATGTTTTCTGTTCCTCACATCATCCTGGCCTCTTTTGTGTCTCACTTTCAATCAATAACCTTTCGTTCTTGTTCCTTTTACAAGTAGGATCAGCTGCTCCTTATCTACTCAATTGAAATGACCCATCAACTTCCCATCATGATTATGATCATTATATCTAACTCCTTCTTGGTAACATTCAATGTTTTAGTCTCTACTGCTTTCTATGGCAGAGCATACATGAATAGGAAGGGAATAGAGGGATGTGTAAGTGAAGACAGTTTTAGACCTGAAGAGCAACATGTGTCAGCGCAGTCTTGGACTGTTTCTATGTTGTATTGTTCTTTGTTCTTGTTCTAATTCCACAGGCTCCCACTCTCTGAGTGAAAACGTTTCTCCTCATCTCAGTCCTGAATGGCCTGCCCATATCCCTAGACTGAGACCCCTGATTCTGGACCCCCTGGTCATCAGGAACATCCTTCCATTGCTTAGCCTGCCCGGTCCCATTAGAATTTTAGAAGTTTCTATAAGATCCCACTCATTGTTCTAAACTCTGGCGAGTGTAGTGCCAACTGATCAGCCTTTTATTTACCTGTCAGTCCAACCATCCAGGAATCAGTCCAGGGGGATGAATATTCGCCATATCAAGTATACACATTATATACAAGTATTGATATACACCTCTTATATATTAGAGTTGATCTCTCTCTGCACCTTCTCTGTAGCTGTATCATTATATTCTGGATTCTGTTCTATTACCCTGATGTACTTACATAAGGTATGGTCTGCCTGGATAGCTCAGAAAGCAATACTTTTCACTGTATCTCTGGACATGCGGCAATGGTAAACCAAATCCAATCAAGTCCCTTATCTCCAATATTGGTTTTTGACTTAATCCTTGGACTAATCTTGTGGTTTCTCTTTTTACTTTTCAGAAGTGAGAATTCGGAGCTCCTCAGTGAAGATCTCATCCAGGTATGGGCCCTCTCTGCTGGAGATAGCACTGGTCCACACTGTACTGATGATGAGACTCACTGACCACCAGTGAGGGACAACTGAGAGTTTGTTCTTTTATTATCCAAACTTTTCAGTGCTGGACAGGAACAAGATAGACCCATGAGTTACCATTCTCACATTTTCAATCTCATGCTCAAACCAAATTATTTGCTCTGAACTAATTGAAGTTCCACACATCATGGTTCAATCAATGGGGAAACAAGACATGACTCTCCCATCCCATGTCATGTGTTGATATTACAGTGTAGCGCTGAAATGGTGCTGATATTCCAGTGAAGCGCTAAGCGGATGCTGATATTCCAGTGTAACATTGTGTGAGTGTTGATATTCCAGTGTCGTGCTGAGTGAGTGTTGACATTCCAGTGTAGTGCTGAGGGAGTGTTGATATTCCAGTGAAGTGCTGAGGGAGTCCTGATATTCCAGTATAGCAC
>NC_057748.1:3423324-3431138 GCF_004010195.1 Chiloscyllium plagiosum
GTGTAGCTCTGAGGGAGTGTTGATATTCCAGTGAAGCGCTGAGGGGATGCTGATATTCCTGTGTAACATTGAGGAAGAGTTGATATTCCAGTGAAGCATTGTGGGAGTGTTGATATTCCTGTGTAGTGCTGAATGGGTGCTGTGTTGTAGTTGATTGATGCCTTGTGGTGAGTGAAGCTGAAGTCCTGTTCCTCTTCAAGCTCCACCAAGCAGGTTTCTGGTTTTCCAGGGGATACCCAATGGGCTAAAGGCTTTTTTTCATTTGAACTTTGAACCTCCCCTGCTCCCATGGCAGACTGCTTTCCCATTCATTAAGTACATTGACCTTTCACCTCTTTGTCTCTACTTTTGTTCAGTTTGAAAACAGGATCGAACCCACACGGAGAGCAACTTGCGTCACCTACAAGAGGCTACTATCCTGCCTTCATGGCCAACAAGGTGCAGATTTTGATAAGCGCCTGGTGAGTGAGAAAACTCCTTCGTCACATTAACATCAGATTGTCCAAGTATTCTGACTCCCATCTGCTCACCATTACAAAGGCGGAATTAAAAAGAGCATATTGGTATCTGACTGTATTTACTTCAGGTTCAGGAACAAATTAACCTGGTGTCCAGATAACAAATAAAGAAATAGTTTAATGCAAGCAAAACATACTCAAGTGAAGATGCAACGATTCTTAACAAAAGGTTTAGACTCTCTCACACGCGCTCTCTCTCAAATACACACACTCTCCCACACACACTCTCTCTTAAACACATACACTCTCTCACACACACTCTCTCGCAAAGACTCACACTCTCTCAAACACACACACACACTCTCACACACATACTCTCTCACACATACTCACACATACAGTATGTGAGTTTGAGAGACTGTGTGTGTGTTGAGAGAGAGTGGGTGTGAGTGTGACAGTATGTGTGCATTTGAGAGGCACTCACACACACTCTCACACACACTCTCTCACACACACATTCTTTCTCACACACACACTCTCTCACACAGACAGCCACTAACATGTACACCTGTAACACATACTCAGTCACACACGTTTGCTTATGAACACATGCATTCTCTCTCTCTCTCACATACACACACATTCCCTCTCTCTCATACGTATGCTCTTTCTTACATTCTCCTCTCACATGCACACACATTTTCTCTCACACACATTCTCTCTCTCTCACACTCACTCATTCTCATAATTTCTCTCTCATACCCATTCTCTCTCTTTCATATGAACACAGATAAAAAAAAAGGTACAACTCCACAGGGTGTTTTTTCAAACATTCTTTGATGAGGTAGCAGTTAAACTCAGAAGAAAAGGAATAGTCATTGATTGTTTCAAAAATAGATCTGCAACTGAAGACCCACAAAAGCTTTTGGCACTGGAATATTCCCTTGGATTGGTTGGGGCTGGATAAATTCTCTTTTCTGGAGATAGTAAGGTAGATTTCAAAATCTTCTTCAGGAACCCTTCACAAGTGGCTATGAGCCCTTCCAGTGGGTTTTTGATTCACAACACCTACGAAAGGAGTTTCAAGGAAAGAGAGAGAAAGAGTGAAGGATTGCCCATCAGGCAAATTATTTCAGACTTCATGTCTGACTAAATTAACAATTCAGCTGCTTTATTCCTGAAGAAGGGCTAATGCCCGAAACGTCGATTCTCCTGTTCCCTAGATGCTGCCTGACCTGCTGCGCTTTTCCAGCAACACATTTCCATCTCTGATCTCCAGCATCTGCAGACCTCACTTTTTCCAGCTGCTTTATTACACTAATAACTGGACCATGTGACCTGTTTCTGACGAGATTGGAGACTTCACATCTCCATCCAAACAGCCTGGTTCTTGCGAATGCAGTGTTGTTGTTGTATTCATGGCCTTTTGCTTTGCAAAGTGTCCTTTTTAGAACTGCGAAAAGATATATATGTTATCCTGACCAATGGTATTTTACATTCATATTTCAGATATCACATATTTCTAACAATATGGATATTGATTTATCGGGCTGAATGGCCTGTTTCTATGCTGAAAAGACTGGGTTTTCCTGTATATGTTGGAAATTTGGAACATCAATTTAATAGTCCCTGGGCCAAGACTCCCACATTGAAAGAATTTATCAACATTAACAATCTGATAACTATTGTTTTACACACTTCTGTAAACATACCAGTGGACTACACTGCTCTTGTCTATATAGACCCAAGTGTTTAAGCTGGGTATGGGAGGTTTGAGTTACAATGAGAAACCTGAATAGGCTGAGACATTTTTTCACTGGAGCGTAAGAGGTTGAGAGGCAATCTGATAGATGTTCATAAAATCATGAGGGTTATGGATCGCGTTAATGGTCATCGTCTTTTCCCTGGGATGGGGGATTACAAGGCTAAGGGTGAGAGGCGAGAGATTTAAAAAAGACATGAGAGGTAAATGTTTTACACAGAGGGTGGTTCGTGTGTGGAATGAACTTCCTGAGGAAGTGGTGGGTGCGGGTACAGTTACAACATTTAAAAGACATTTGGATAAGTACATGGGTAGGAAAGGTTTGGAGGGATATGGGCCAAGTGCAGGCAGGTGGGAATAGCTTAGTTTGGGATTATCTTCGGCACGGACTGGTTGGACCGAAGGGTCTGTTTTCGTGCTGTGTGACTCTACCGGCGAGGGATTAATCTTCAAAGGAGGCCAAAATAAGACCCGATTTGACTCCAACTGTTGCTCTGCTGTCTGACTCATGCACACAATCCCGGGGAAGGCCCCTACTCTCCACTCACACTCTCTTCCTTTGGTCTCACACTGGGTGAGGACTTTGGAGAGCTCGGATCTTAATGAATCCCAAAAGGTCGGGGTCTGCAGCTGCAGCAGGTAATTCAGAAAGCAAATGGAATATTATCCTTCATTGTTAGAGGGATGGACATTAAAAACAGGGAAGTTATGTTGCAGTTGTACGGGGTGCTGGTGAGGCCACACCTGTGCACAGTTTTGGTCTCCTTACCTGAGAGAGGATGTAGAGGGAACAGGGCTGGAGGGGGAACAGAGCAGGTTAACTCGGTTGATTCCGGAGTTGAGGGCACTGGTTTATGCAGAGAGACCGAGGAAATTGGAATTCTATTCATTGGAATTGAGAATAATAAGGGGGGATCTTATAGAAACATATAAAATTATGAAGGGAATAGATATTATAGAAACAGGGAGGTTGTTTCCACTGGCAGGTGAAACTAGAACCAGGGGACATAGCCTCAACAATAAAGGGGACCAGGTTTAGGACTGAGTTGAGGAGGAATCTCTCCAGTCAAAGGGTTGGGAATCTGTGGAATTCCCTGCCCAGTGAAGCAGTCAGGGCTACCTCGTTGAATGTTCATGAGGCAAAGATAGATAGATTTTTGAACAGTAAAGGAATTAAGGGTTATGGTGAGCGGGCAGGTAAGTGGAGTTGAGTCAACAATAAAGATCAGCCATGATGTTACTGAATGGAAGAGATGGTTCAAAGGGCCAGATGGCCCACTCCTGCTCCGTGTTCTTGCAATCTTACATTATTTACAGAGTAAAGATCCCTCTGCACTGTCCCTCCCATCCCAGGACAGGGACAGCAGGGTGTTAGGTACAGAATAAAGCTCCCTCTACACTGTCATTGTCAAAAACTCCCAGGACAGGCACAACACAGGGTTAGATACAGAGTGAAGCTCTCTCTACACTGACCCCCCCCCCCCCCCATCAAACACTCCCAGGTCAGGGACAGCATGGAGTTAGATACAGAGTAAAGCTCTCTCTACACTATTCCCATCAAACACTCCCAGGACAGGGACAGCACGGGGTTAGATACAGAGTAAAGCTCCCTCTACACAATCCCCATCAAACACTCCCAGGACAGGGACAGCATAGGGTTAGATACAGAGTAAAGCTCCCTCTACACTGTCCCCCCTCAAACACTCCTAGGACAGGAACAGCACAGGATTAGATACAGAGTAAAGCTTCCTCTACACTGTTTAGGCTAGCTTGTTGAATGTTCTTTAAGGCAAAGATGGACTTTTGAACAGTGAATGAATTGAGAGTTATGGTGAGAGGGCGAGTAAGTGGAGCTGAGGCTGTGAAAAGGTCAGCCATGATCTTATTGAATGGCGGAGAAGGCTCACTCGGGGTGGGGGCTGTCTGGTGGTCTACTCCTGCTCCAAGCTCGTATGCTCTTGCTGCCTCTGAGTTGAGGTGACCCGGGAGCTGCCTGCTCTTTGCAGCCCCCATGCTCCCACTCTCTCACGTCCCAAGGTGCCTTCAAGCCTGATGCCTTCTCCTTTCTTACACAGAAAAAGATGCCGCTGATGTTGCTGTCACAGAGCATAGAGGACAGCTGCAGAGAATTGGACAACGAGTCCCCCATTAGGTGGGTAAGAAGCCAATGGCTACTGTTGCAGGCTGAGACAAGACTGTGGGATGGTCAATGCTGAGGAAAAGAGGCACCACATCAATCACTGGGACCAATCCCTCTGGCTTGTCCCGAATCCCCAATTCAACTGCCAGGAGTGTGTGGATTTCCTCTGGGTGCTCCGGTTTCCTCCCACAGCCAAGGCCCGGGGGATTGGCCATGGGAAAGGCAGGGTTACAGGGATGGGGTAGAGGGGTGGGTCAGGATAGGATGCTCTTCGGAGGGTCAGTGCAGACCCGATGGAAGAAATGTCCTCTATCTGCGCTGTAGAGATTCTATGACTCTTCTTTCTCATGGTTTACCCCTATAGGAAAATGATGGAGCTCTGCTGCTCAGTTGAAAATACTTTAGCAAAGGTCCTCATTGAACACGAACTTCAAGTGGAGAGGGACGTCCTGGACCCACTGTACAAACTCTCGGAGGTGAGCAGATTGATTGTATATACAGGGAGGCTCTATGTACAGTGAGTGTCCGTAGTAAACCAGGACATCGAGCATGTCGCAAAAGGCAGCTTTCTGAATGGTTCCTGTATGATTTAGTGTCAGCCACAGAGTTCTATTTATATCAGGCCTGCCTGCAGTCACATTCTGGAACTATTTTAATTCATCTTCCTGTTTTTAAAACTAGAAGTTGTGAAGTCCGAGGCTTCCGTGTGCAATGGGACCATCAGTGACTCATTTAAAACACCCCCAACCCCCCACTGTACCGAGACTGCAGGGATAAATCTCAGAGTTCAGTTCCCTGTGATTGTGATGGTTGTTATCAGGCATGTGGTCACTCTGTGCCAATAGGAGGGGACTGTGGTCACTCTGTGCCAAGTGATGGTACGGTGGCTCAGTGAGCTCTGCTGCCTCACAGCTCCAGGCACCCGGGTTCAATTCCAGCCTCAAGCAACTGTCTGTGTGGAGTTTGCACATTCTCCCCGCGTCTGCGTGGGTTTCCTCCGGGTGCTCCAGTTCCCTCCCATAGTCCAAAGATGTGCAGTTTGGGTGAATTGGCCATGCTAAATTGCCCGTGGTGTTCAGGGATGTGTAGGTTAAGAGTGTTAGTCAGGCGTAAATGTCGAGTAATAGGGTATGGGAGTAGGCCCGGGTGGGATTCTCTTTGGAGGGTTGGTTTGAACTTGTTGGGCCAAATGCCTGTTTCCACATTGTAGGAATTCTATGAATGGGTGAGGTGTGTGTGGTGACTCTGTACCGAGGGGAGGGAGCTATGGTCACTCTTCGTAAAATGAATGGGGATGTGGTCACTGTGTGCCAAGGGGAGGGGTGAATGGTGAGGGACCTATGGTCTCTCTTTAGCATGGGTGAGCTGTTTGTTAATGGCACAGATCTATGGATATTACCAGGTGTACCTTCAGAGGAGGGGACGATGGTGAGGGGGAGACTGTGTGGTGGGTGAATGGGATAGGTTCACATGCAGAGGTCTGCGTGTGCACAAAGTACTCTCCGATAACTGAGAGTGGAAGCAAGGTGAGGTCCCGTTCAGTTTGAAACCAAGCAGCATGTTCTCAGGCGTCAGCAGCTTGCTGTTGTGTAATGGTGTCCAAAAATAGGCCTGGGAGCAGGTTTCTCTGCCTGTGGTTAGACTGTGTAGGTGTTAACACAAAGCCAGGAGTGAGTGCTGCAAACATGTGGGGTGGGGGAGTGGAAGCGGGGACTCAACAACAGCTTTATTTAGAGCCTTTAGTTTCAGTCAACCTTCCCAGGAAGTGAGTCAACTTGACACTGAGCCACGCCAAAGGATCATTGGAGATCTGAGAAAGAGCCTGGTGCAGGGAATAGATTGAAGGAGGGCCTTTAAGAAGTAGGGAGCTGTTCATGAAGAAAATTCCAGAGCTTGGGATCCAAGTTACTGAAGGCATTGGATGTCAACGGTGAACGAGAAATTCCTACGTGGTCAGCAGGAAAGGACAAGATCATGTTTGGCCATCAGCAGTGAATTAAGGGGAGGTGATGACTAGTGGTATTATCACTGGCCTGTTAATCCAGGGATCTGGGGACTTGTGTACAAATCCTACCACAGCAGAAGGTGGAATTAGAATTCATTAAATATCTGGAATTAAGAATCTAATGATGACCATGAATCTTTTGCTGATTGTTGGAGAAAAAACATCTGGTTCACTAATGATTGTTAGAGAGGGAAATCTGCCATCTTTACCTGGTCTGACCTACATGTGACTCCAAACCCACAGCAATGTGGTTGACTCTTAACTGCCCTCTGGGTAATTAGGGAAGGCAATAAATTCTGGCCTATCCAACCATGCCTTTACCCTGTGAATGAATTTTCTTTGTTAAAACTCCCACCCTACCGATGATTCAATGTGTTTTTTCCCCAATGTTCAGTCTCTAAACTCCCAGCAGATACAATCAGGGGAATCCCTGGGAAATATCCCCCTGCCAATGGATGAAGCCCATGGATGAGGAATGGAAATGCCAGAGATTGGCACGGAGCTAGGGACCAGATCCTGAGTGAGGGCCAGAGGAACTAACTCAACACATCTGCAGCACTTCCTGTATAGTTCCCAGCAGACAGTGACTTATCATATTTAAAATAAAACTTTCTTTACAAACAGGAGGAACTTCCAAATGTTCTCAAACACAAGAAGCAGTTGGCCAAACTAACGCTGGACTGGACAGCTGCCAAGAATCGGTAAAAATATTTACCAACTCATCATATCCCATGTGCACGTACACACAACCAAACACTGAGAGACAGGGGTTAGTGACAGAGATATTCCAACAGCTCACGAACACATCAAAACACACAGGGGCACAGCTGTTTACAAAGCATTGTTCATATTGAGGTACAGTTTAAGTGGGGTGAGTGGGGATAGGTCTGCACAGATTCATTAGAACATAAGAACCGGGAGCAGGAGTAGGCCGTCCGGCCCAGTCTGCCATTCAATAAGATCATGGCTGATCTTCTCATGGTCTCAGCTCCACTTACCCGCCCACTCACCATTACACTTAATACCTTTACTGTTCAAAACATTATCTATCTTAGCGTTAAAAACATTTACTGAGGAAGCCTCGACTGAATTCCACAGATTCCCAACCCTCTGAGTGAAGAAGTTCCTTCTCAGTTCAGTCCTCTCTCTGCTCCCCCTAACTTAGAGGCTATGCCCTCTTGTCCTAGTTTCACCCTCCAGTGGGAACATCCTCTCTACTTCTATCTGATCCAATCCCTTCATAATTTTATATGTTTCTATAAGATCCCTCCTCATTCTTCTCAGTTCCAATGAATATAATTCCACTCTACTCAGTCTCTCCGCATAAACCAACCCCCTCAACTCTGGAATCAATCCTCTGCACCCACCTCCACTGTCAGTCCATCCTTTCTCAGGTAAAGAGACCAAAACTGCACACAGTACTCCAGGTGTGGCCTCACCAGCACCCTG
>NC_057748.1:3431144-3432364 GCF_004010195.1 Chiloscyllium plagiosum
GAATCAATCCAGTGAACCTCCTCTGCACCCACCTCCAGTGTCAGTCCATCCTTTCTCAGGTAAAGAGACCAAAACTGCACACAGTACTCCAGGTGTGGCCTCACCAGCACCCTGTATAGCTGCAACATAACCTCCCTGCTTTTAAACTCAATCCCTTTAGCAAAGAAGGACAAAACTCCATTTGTCTTTCTAATTACCTCTTGTACCTACAGACCAACCTTCTGTGATTCATGCACAAGGACACCCAGGTCCCTCTGCATAGCAACATGCTGCAACTTTTTAACCATTCAAGTAATAATCCTTTTCACTGTTAATCCGACCAAAATGGATGACTTCACATTTAATAACATTGTACTCCATCTGCCAGACCTATCCATGTCCCTTTGCAAAGTGTCACAGTCCTCTGCACACTTTGCTCGACCACTCATCTTCGTGACCTTGCAAACTTTGACACAATTCATGTGGTCCCCAACTCCAAATCATCGACGTAAGTTGTAAATAATTGTGGTCCCAACACTGATCCCTGAGGCACACCATGAGTCACTGATTGCCAACCAGAATAGCACTCAATTATCCCCACGCTTTGCTTCCTGTTAGCCTAAGGGCTTCTTCTGAGCTTGAACAAGGGACTGTGTACTTTCTTGAACTGACTGAGGACCAAGACAGAAGATTTGGCTTGATGTAGGAGTCCAGAACCAGGGGTCACAGTCTAAGGATAGAGGGTAGGCCATTTAGGACTGAGATGAGGAGAAATCTCCTCACCCAGAGAGTGGGGAGTTTGTGGAATTCTCTGCCACTGTTGAAGCCAAAACATTGAATGTTTTCAAGAAGGAGTTAGATACAGTTCTTAGGACTAAAGGGACTGAAGGGTATGAAGGAGAAAATGGGAACATGGCACTGAGTTGGATGATCATAATGAGTAGTGGAGCAGGCTTGATGGGCTGAATGGCCTACTGCTCTTGCTTTCTGTGTACGTTTCTCACTCCGTCCTCTGTTGTAGGCTGAACCAAGCAACAAAGTCAGGCAACCAGGGAACACCTGTCTCATCGACAACAACTAAACTGGACTTGCTGAAGGAAGATGTCGAAGAGATATGGAGACGGGTCGAACTGAGTAAGGTTCGTGTGGAACTCGTGGGAGTGGGGTGGATATGGAGTGGGGCTGGGGTGATGGTGGGGTGATGGTGGGGATGCGGCTGTGGGTGGGAGTGGTGGGGGAGA
>NC_057748.1:3432800-3434277 GCF_004010195.1 Chiloscyllium plagiosum
GGTGGAGTGGGGTGGAGTGAAGAGTGCCAACATGGAGTCTGTCCATATAGAAACCAACAGATGCTGGATGATCACCGCGAGTCAGGCAGCGTCCACGGAGAGAGAGAGAGAGAGAGAGCTAACATCTCGAGTCTAAGTGATGTTCCGGTCAGCTCTGATGAAGAGTTGTCTAGACTCGAAACGTTAGATCGCTCTCTCTCCGTGGAAGCTGCCTGACCCGCTGGGACCATCCAGCATTTGTTGCTTTCAGTACAGATTGCAGCATCAGCAGTAATTTGTTCCTTTTGTCCTGATAGAATTGGTCCATAGATTCCTACCCAGTCCACACTGTGTACCTCCATCAGGTCATTGCTTAAAGTTTCAGTTCAAAGCAATACAAAGCAACTGAAAATCCCATGCTCTCTCAATCCAATTCAGCCCCAGAACTGTAGCAGTGAGCCTACACTGCCAGGCCAGTGCCCCCTTTCCGGTATGTGGTGTAGCCAGAACTGAATGTGGTTATTCTAGATGAAGTCTGATTAAGCCTCTATGGTGGGATTATCCTTTTGCTCCTTGCTATCTCCTGGTCACTCACTGTGAAGAAAATATTCCGACCGGCCTTTATCAGATCCAAAATGGCTGACCACTCATGTCCCCTCATTGAGCTGAATTTGCTTAAAAGGGAGACTCGCCTTCCCTCCCCACCCCAATACTGACACCTTCCCCTTGGGGATCTCTAAAAGAGATTGAAAGTGAGTAAACTAATGGCCGTTGGTCTGATTCCAGGATGAATATGCAGCTGACCTTTATCACTTTGCCAGCAAGGAAGAGGAATACTCCAATTACTTCTACTCAGTAAGTAATGAGACCTCTCGGATATTTGATTTGATTTATTTATTATCTGTGGAGAGAAGGGTGTGAGGAAGGGTCACCGAACCGAAATGTTAACCCTGACTTCTCTCCATGGATGCTGCCACACCTCCTGAGCTTTTCCAGCAATTTCAGTTTTTGTTACAAATGTTTAAAGTTGCTTCAGAATGGATTGCTGGATACGAGAACTTAGAATCGCCAGCTGGATGGTTTGTTCTTAGAGTCGTAGAGTCTTACAGCACAGAGAGAGGCCCTTCAGCCCATCGTTTCTGCATTGGTCATCAAACATCCATCTATGTGGTAAAAACAATGACTGCAGATGCTGGAAACCAGATTCTGGATCAGTGGTGCTGGAAGAGCACAGCAGTTCAGGCAGCATCCGAGGACAGGCAAAATCGACGTTTCGGGCAAAAGCCCTTCATCAGGAATAAAGGCAGAGAGCCTGAAGCATGGAGAGATAAGCTAGAGGAGGCTGAGGAAATGACCTGGGAGTTGCAATGAGAGAGAGACTCCCTGAGATTCTTGTAGAGAGAGGAGGAAAACTTCTTCAAGGCAGGCATCCTTGCAAGAGGATTCACAGTAGGGTTAAAATCAACGAGGTAAAAACAATGACTGCAGATGCTGGAAA
>NC_057748.1:3437284-3441027 GCF_004010195.1 Chiloscyllium plagiosum
TCCGGACTTGTCCGACCTGCCCAGCTCCTTTTCCACCTATCCACTCCACCCTCTCTTCCCTGACCGATCACCTTCATCTCCTTCCCCACCTACCTATTGTACTCTATGCTACTCTCTCCCCACCCCCACCCTCCTCTAGCTTATCTCTCCATGCTTCAGGCCTTTATTCCTGATGAAGGGCTTTTGCCCGAAACGTCGATTTTGCCTGTCCTCGGATGCTGCCTGAACTGCTGTGCTCTTCCAGCACCACTGATCCAGAAACATCCATCTATTCCAACCCCAGTTCCCAAAACTTGGCCTATAGCCTTGTACGTAGTGTTCAAGTCCCCATCTAAATAGTTCCGAAATGGAATTAATGGGTGGACTTGGATCTGGGTGGTGAAGCCAGGATAAAGTTAACAGCATTAACCTACTGCTAGGAACTTGGTGTTTTTACCCTGAATTAGTTCCATTGGAATCTATCGTGCTTTGTGCATCTGACCGGTGTCACTCACTAACTCATGGTCACGATTTGAGCTCATTCTTGCTGCAAGTCCTCCGCTCAGATAAACTTTGTGGTAAGCCATAGAGTGACAGGCTGTGCTTATTAAATTCTGCGCTGATTTTTATTCCAGCCCTGATTATTAAACTTCTAGCAGTTAATTAATGAAGATGATGGCCAGATGTCAGTGGAGATTTGTTCACAGGATGAAACATTACAAGCAAATAACGACAAAGCATTCCAGTCACATTTGGAGTACTGCATGCCGTTCTGGTTGCCCTATTATAGAAATTATATTACTAAACTAGAAAGGGTGCAGAAAAGATTTACTAGGATGCCACCTGGGCTGGAAGGCTTGGGTTATAAGGAAAGGATGGATTGGCTGGGGCCTTTTTCCCCAGAGCATATGAGACTGAGGGGTGACCTTATAGAGGTGTATAAAATGATTCGAGGCATGCATAAGATAGAGGAGTCTAAAACTAGAGGGCAGAGGTTCAAGGTGAGAGGGCAGAGGTTCAAGGTGAGAGGGCAGAGGTTCAAGGTGAGAGGGGAGAGATACAAAAGGGTCCAGAGGGACAATTTTTTCACACAGATGGTGGTGAATGTTTGGAACATGCTGCCAGACGTAGTGGTGAAAGCGAGTACAATTTCATCATTTCAGTAACATTTGAGAATGGATGGGATATGTATAGAGGAATATGGACCAAACGCAGGCAAATGGGACAAAGTTAAATTGTGAATACTGGGCAGCATGGGACAAGTTGGGCAGAAGGGTCTGCTTTTATGCTGTAGATCTCTATGACTCGATGACTAACCATACTAAACACCTCTTTATTTGTCTTCCAATCATGAATGCCCTTTAATTAATTGATACAATTCACTTGCACTTTCAGTACAATGTTCAGCTCTCGTCACCACAGCACAAGGAGGGTCAGCAAGCTTGGGTTTTATTGCAGGAGGCTGATCTCCTGTATCGATGCCATTGGTTATAAGGAGAGACTTGTACTTTTCAGTTTGAAGAGACAATGTTTGAGAAATGGTCCTATCGAGGGATATGAAACATTGAAACGAAGAGGAAGTTGAGAGGATGGTGTAGAAATGTTTTGCTAGTTTCTTGGTGAAATTCAGAGGCTGGACTGTTTCCATTGATGGCTGTGTCATCAGATGCCTGGGTTTACCAAGCTTTGACATTCCCTCCCTAAACCTCTCTATATCTCCTCCATTAAGACACTCTTTAAAACTGATCTCTCTGATCAAGCCTTTGGTTGTGTGTCCTGATATCGTGTGACTCAGGCCTATTTCTGTCTGAAAGCATTTCCCTGAAAACACCTAGGAGTATTTGAGTTATGCTTAAGATCGTATACATATTATCGAGATTGTGACTATGCTCCAGGGAAACTGTGTAGTGCAATCAGAGGTATAGTATTCTCGGAATGTAATCTCGCTCTCTGTTTTGGAAGTTAATGGAAGCACAGGCTGATTACCACCGGAAGTCACTCCGAGCCTTAGATGCTGCGATGCCAACAGTGCGGCCAAGCCCCAGCCCCTCGGGTGAGTGTCTGAACTAACAGCAGGATTGTATCTCTCGGAATGGTCTGCTCTCAAACACTGGCATGGTCCTTTCCATCTTCACCTCTCTCAGATATAGACGCAGTCATATACTTACTCACACTCACGCACACATGCTCACACACACTCACACTCATCTACTCACACACACTCAGTCACACTCATACGCTCACTCACAGTCACTCACTTTCATATACTCACACACACTCACACTCAAACACACTCACACTCATTCGCGCACACATATATGTACACACACTGACTCACTACAGACTCAATCATCACACACACACTCACTCACATGCACACACTCACATGCTCACACTGACACACATACAGACACTCACTCACATACGCACACTCACTTGCACATACTCACACACACACACTCACAGGTACTCACACACACTCGCACATACACACACTCAATCACACTCACTTGCACACACTCACACTCAAATCACAGGCACTCACACACTCAGAACTACACCATACACACACAAATAAACACATTCATTATCAAATCATATGAACTCTCACACAAACCCGCACGCACAAGCACTCTCAACATATCCACTCATACACACTCTCAATTACACTCAATGTTAACACTCACACATTGACTGAGCCGGGGGAGTTACCTGTTCCCCTTTGGCGAGTGTGTTTCAGACCCTCGCAGCCTCCCCTGTTGTTCTCACACTGCCCGCTTTCTCTGTGCAAGGTGGTTGCTCTGGGAAACCAGCCTTTGGACAGCCACTGGAGGAGCATCTGAAAACCTGCGAGCGGGAAATCGCTCTCCCCATTGAGGCGTGTGTCATGATGCTGCTGGAGAAAGGCATGAAAGAAGAGGTAGGTGGAAGAAGAAAGAGAGAGAGAATGAGAGAGAGAGTGTGGGAATGAGAGATGAACATGACCATTTCACCGTGGGGATATGAAGTGTGCTCAGTGTGAGGTTTGATCCTGGTCCTGAGTGGAGTCAGTGTGATATCAGCATGGACAGCGAGTGGGAGCTGGAATTGTCTTCACTTCTCTGTGTTACTGAGAGGGAGAGCTGACTGGGTTCCTGCTCTTACACGTGAAAACATGACTAATAGTGCAGAGTTCATATAGGACGATCATAGTACCAACATAACCTAGCTCATCTGAAGCAGGAAATGAAAATATCACTGAGGCTTAGCATCAGGAGTTCCATTCCCTAGATAGGATAATCCTGAGGAAGCTTTACTCTGTGTCTAACCCTATGCTCGCCCTATGGGAGTGTTTCATGGGGGACAGTGCAGAGAGAGCTTTACTCAGTATCTAACCCTGTGCTGTCCCTGTCCTGGGGCTATATTAAGGTAGGTTTAGAGTGGAATGGTGTGACTGACCACCAGAATATTTAGACCTTTCTTCTGCTTCGTGAGCTAGCAATCTAAAATGGTCCATGTTATGAAATGACACAGGCCAGCATCGGTGAGATGTAAAGCAGGGAAAGGGAGCTATCGGAAGGATGTTGTGAAACTTGAAAGGGTTCAGAAATGATTTACACGGTTGTTGCCAGGGTTGGAACAGATGTACAGCATGGGAACAGACCCTTCAGTCCAACCTGTCCATGTCGACCAGATATCCCAACCCAATCTAGTTCCAACTGTCAGCACTTGGCCCATATCCCTCCAAACCCTTCCTATTCATATACCCATCCAGATGCCTCTTA
>NC_057748.1:3441038-3452831 GCF_004010195.1 Chiloscyllium plagiosum
ACCCTGGCAACATCCTTGTAAATCTTTTCTGAACCCTTTCAAGTTTCACAACATCCTTCCGAAAGATCCCCTTCCCTGCTTTACAGGGAAAGGGAGGTCAGAGCAGGTCAGAGGCTAAGAATCGTGCAGCAAGGAACTCACCTCCTGACTCCCCAAAGCCTGTCCACCATCTATAAGGCACAAGTCAGGAGTGTGAGGGAATACTCCCCACTTGCCTGGATGGGGGCAGCTCCAACAACACTCAAGAAGCTTGACACCATCCAGGACAAAGCAGCCTACTTGATTAGCACAACACCCACTCCCTCCACCACCGATGCTCAGTAGTGGCAGTGTGTACCATCTACAAGATGCACTGCAGCAAGTCACTCAGGACTCCATAGACACACCTTCCAAACCCATGACCTCTACCATCTAGAAGGACAAGGGCAGCAGATACATGGGAACACCACCACCTGCAAGTTCCCCTCCAAAACACTCACCATCCTGACTTAGAAATATATCACCGTTCCTTCACTATCATTGGGTCAGAATCCTGGAATTCCCTCCCTAAGGGCATTGTGGGTCAGATGTTTAAAATGGTGACTCACCAGCACATTCCCAAGCAAGGCTGTGGAGTGAAAGCTGACATTATTGCTGCTGCGCACACCCTATGTGTGACTGAGAGAAATAGCTCCAGTTCATTGAGGGGAGTGTGAGCCAGCCAATGAACTAAACGGGAATATGTTCCTGCCTGTCAAAGCGAAGGCTGCTCTTGCATGTTGAGGTCACTATAAACAACTCATTGGTAACCTGGAAACGTAACCCTGTGAGCCTGACAATATCAGAACTCTTTGCTAAACTAACTGAGTTTCCACCTCTCTCAGGGACTGTTCAGATTAGCAGCTGCAGCTTCAGTCCTGAAACGGTTAAAATCTGCTCTGGACAGTGGCTCCTTTGATCCCAATGAATTCAAATCGGATCCACACGCTGTGGCAGGTAAGGTTCGCCGGTTCAATCTGTTCAGGAGAGTAACTGGATAATACCTCCAACACAATTGTCCCTGTCCTGGGAGTGTTTGATGGGGACAGTGTAGAGGGAGCTTTACTTTGTATCTAACCCTGTCTGTTCCTGTTCTGGGAGTGTTTGATGGGGACAGTGTAGAGGGAGCTTTACTTTGTATCTAACCCTGTCTGTTCCTGTCCTGGGAGTGTTTGATGGGGACAGTGTGGAGAAGCTTTACTCTGTATCTAACTCCATGTTGTCCCTGTCTCAGGAGAGTTTGATGCAGATATCTACTCAGTCTGTTAGGTTTACCAAGATGAGTGGTTAAAATCAGACACTTGCCATTAATTTGCTGTCCCTGTCCTGGGAGTGTTTGATGGGGACAGTGTGGAGAAGCTTTACTCTGTATCTAACCCTGTGTTGTCCCTGTCTCAGGAGAGTTTGATGCAGATACCTACTCAGTCTGTTAGGTTTACCAAGATGAGTGGTTAAAATCAGACACTTGCCATTAATTCCATTTGCATTCTGAATTTCTAATTCTGCAAATCTTTTTAAAAATAATTGAAAATAAAAATGGGTGACTTTACTTCAGCGGAACGGCCGAAAGAAACTGTTCACTGACACCTCCTTAACACGTGTTATTTTGTGGCATTAACATGTTTGATGTGAACAGTCCTTTCAATTGGTCATGGGAATTAGTTAATACTCTTTATTAGTTAATTCTAGTTATGGCCAGCCACACCTGAAACCAGGTTCTCAGTGTTATGGCTCTATGTTATTGCCCACAAGGGGCTTTTCTTATAAAATATTAGTTGGCTACACGGGTGACTACTGGTGATGGTTAGTCATTTTAAAAACAAAAAGAAAAAGTCACGGTGATTTTGATGGTTTTGGAAGTTGCTCAGTTGTGCGTGATAGCCCCTCTGGGTCAAGGCACCATTTCTGATTGGTTCAATAATATTCTGTATGAGGCTTTTCGCGAACGGTACTGACATTTTCATTCTGGAATGCAACGGATTTTGTTAGGGGTGAGACAGATAACTGCAGAAATAATGGTCCCCTTTCTGTCTCTGTCTCTCTGCGGTAGGTGCATTGAAGTCTTACCTGCGTGAATTACCTCAGCCCCTCATGACATTTGACCTTTACGATGAGTGGTTCCAAGCTGCCAGGTATGTTGCCCACTGTGCCATTTTGGCAGTGTGGTGGTTAGCACTACTGCCTCATAGCACCAGGGATCCATCTTCGATTCCAGTCTTGGACGACTGTCTGTGTGGAGTTTGCCCATTGTCTCCGTCACTGCATGGGCTTCCTCTGGGTGCTCTGGTTTCCTCTCACATTCAGAGATGTACAGGTTAGGGTGGATTGGGCATGGGAAATTAGAATCATAGAATCCCTATAGTGTGGAAATATTTGGCCCACACTGATCCTCCGAAGAGTAAACTACCCAGACCCATTTCCTTGCCCTATCACTCTTTTTTTCTGACTAATGCACCTAACCCTGCACATCCCTAAATATTATGGGCAATTTTCCACAGCTAATCCACCCAAACTGCACATCTTTGGACCGTGGGAGGAAACTGGAGCATTTAGGGGAAACCCACAAACTCCACACTGACAGTCACCCAAGGGTGGAGTCGAACCCGGGTCCCTGCCGCTGTGAGGCAGCAGTGCTAACCACTGAGCCACCGTGCTAACCTGCATCCCATTGTGTCCAGGGATATGCAGGTTAGTTGGATTAGCCATTGGAAATGGAGGGATACGGGGATGGGGTGGAGACCTGGGTCTGTGTGGGATGGTTTTTGGAGGGTTGGCTCAGACCCGATGGGCCGAATGGTATCTATCTGTAGGCATTCTATGGTTCTACACATTTTCATTCCCTTCACCAGTCCTCTCGTGCCACACAAGTACCTGAGGCATGAAGGTCAGACCATGCTGCACTGTCCATCACTGTCAGCAGCTTCAGGAGTGGGAGCTGGCGTGGCCTCCACATTCCTCTCTGGCACATTTGGCACTTGCATGTGTTCAGCTTGTAGGTAATCCCAGGAGGACACAACCCTCACCTTCAGAGCCAACCTGAACCTGAATCCGATACTTCAGTCTCATCAGTGGGTTGGACAGAGTAGTTAGGGAGAAGCTGTTCCTGCTCATAAAACCAAAAAGAGTGAGCGGGCATAGATTTAAAATCACTTGCAAACAAAGCAAATTTGATATGCGAAAAAAAACCCACCAATCGCACAGTGAGTACTCAGGATAGGGGATACAATGGGAAAGAACTGCAGACATTGTAAATCAGAAACAAAAACTGAAATTGCTGAAAAAGCTCAGCAGGTCTGGCAGCATCTGTGGAGAGAAATCAGAGTTAACATTTTGAGATGAGTGACCCTTCCTCAGAATTGGGAGTTGGGATCCACTGCTGGCAGGTGGTGGAGGCAGGTTCAGCTGAGGCATTGGCTGTTTTTTTTGGACAGAACTGGTGGGCAGGCATAGGGGGAAAAGAGATTGGTGCTAGGGGTTAGCAATGGTGCAGGCACAATGGGCAGCACGGCCTTTTTCTGTAGTGTGACAGTTCTGTAACTCCGAGGAGAGATTGGGAATCCCACTCACTATGGATAATCTCTGGGCATTACGCCCATTTCCAATGCAGAAACAGGCCATTCAGCCACCTGCTGTCATTTATGCAACATTATGCCCCTCCCAGACAGAGAATTTAGAAATAGAAACATAGATTCTAGAAGCAGGAGGAGGCCATTCAGCCCTTCAAGCCTTCTCCACTGTTCTATATGGCTGATCATCCAACTCAGTCCCCCGTTCCTGATTTCTCCCCCATTCATTTTGATTCCTTTAGCCCTGAGAACTATATCTAACTCCTTCTTGCAAGCAGTGTTTTGACCCCATCTATTTAGTGTGGCAGAGAATCCCACAGGCTCCCCACTCTCTGGAATTCTCAAAAACTACCCTTTTTATGGCCCAATTTAGGGGCAGTTAAGAGCCAACCGCATAGCTGTGGGTCTGGAGCATGCCAGGTGAGGACAGGAGATTTCCTTCCACTACATCACAACAGCCCTGCAAGTCTTTTCTTTAATTATTGACTTAACAATGTCAGATTGTGGAAGTGTTGGTGTTGGACTGGGGTTGGACAAAGTCAGAAGTCACACAGGTTATAGTCCAACAGCTTTATTTGAAATCACAAGCTTTCGGAGTGCTGTTCCTTCATCAGATGAAGTCACTGAAATTCACCTGATGAAGGAGCGGCGCTCTGAAGACTTGTGATTTCAAATAAACTTGTCGGACTATATCCTGGTGTGACACCTGACTTAAATGTGATAGTGTGCAGTGGTTGGATTTGAACCCATGTCCCAGGGTCATTTATCTGGGCCCTAAAACAGAAGACGAGTCAGACCAGACTCGTAGCATTAACTCTGTTACTCTCTCTCTGCAGATGCTGCCAAACCTGATGGGTTTCTCCAGCACTTCCAGCTTTTATTTCAGATTTCCAGTTGGCTATATTTTGATTTTAGTTGCATGGATACAAAGGGTACTCCAAGGCAGTGCAGTGGTAGTCAGAGGGAGATACCTTGAGATGAATTTAAAATTGTTTGGGGCAATTCCAGTCCGAGACCCGAATCTCATTATTGCTGTTGTTTCTCTTTTGCAGTGAGAAAGATCTTCCCAAGAAGGTTGAGAGACTGAGAGAAGTTTGCACTAAACTACCACCAGAATCCTACAATAACTTACGGTAATGTCAAATACAAGGGTTACGGAGAAGGGGGTGCTGTGAGAGAGAGAGACAGGAATCCAATGGCTCAGATTAAACCTCCTGCTGGTATAGATCCTGCTAGTTCCCCAAACGAAAACTTGGCATAAAGTGTGTGACAACAACAACTTGCATTTCTGTAGCAGGTTTAATTTTTAAAAGTCTGTTAAGGGAGATGGTGGTCGCTGGATGGGCCCACCGTTTATTGATCATCTCTAGTTGCCATCACCCCCTCACCCTGAGAAGAGAAGGTGGTGGTTGTCAGCTACTTTCGCGAACAGCTGCAGTTGTTTTGATGTGATGTAATGTGATGTGATTTTTGGATTGGTCTAGTGGTATTATCTGGATTGTTAATCCAGGGAGCCAAGTAATATTCTGTGGACTCAGCTTCAAATCCCTCCACAGCAGATGGTAGAATTTGAATTCAACTTTTAAAAATCTGGAATTTCGTGTTTAATGATGACCTTGAATCTATTGTCAATTGTTGAAAAAAATCCAACTGTCCTTCAGGGAAGGAAACTGCCATCCTTACCTGGTCTGGCCTACATGTGACTCCAGACCCACAGCATCGTGGTTGACTCTTAACTGTCCTCTGGGCAATTAGACATGGGCAATAAATGCTGCCCTCGTCAGTGACGTCCTCATCCCATGAATGAATAAGAAAAAACCCAAAAATATACAGAATATTGTTAGGGAGGGGATTCCAGGATTTTGACCCAGTGACACTGAAGGACAGCGATATATTTCCAAGTCAGGATGGTGAGTGGCTTGGAGGGGAACTTGTCGTGGGTGGTGTTCCATGTATCAGCTGCCCTTGTCTTTCAAGTTGGGTCAAGTATAACTGCCATAGTCTTAACAGACCATAGAGAGGGAAACACACATAACTGATGGTGGGTTAACCTGAGGGTCACCATGCCTCAAGTGAGGGGAAGAGATTGGGGAGGAGGGATGGTAACTTCAGCTGGTAAAGGAATTGAACCCATGCTGTTGGCATCACATCACAAACCTGCCATACAGCCAACTGAGCTAACCAAGCCGCAGTTAGATGGCAGAGGCTGTGGGATTGAAAGGTGCTCTTTAAAAGTGCCTTGATAAATTTATTTGACTAAACATCCCACAGTATTTGATTAGATTAGATGACTGACAGTGTGGAAACAGGCCCTTCAGCCCAACAAGTCCACACCGATTCTCTGGAGAGCAACCTCACATTTACCCATTCACCTAATACTATGGGCAATTTAGCACGGCCAATTCACCTGACCTGCACATTTTTGGATTGTGGGAGGAAACTGGAGCACCCGGAGGAAACCCACGCAGACACGGGGAGAATGTGCAAACTCCACACTGACAGTTGCCTGAGGCAGGAATTGAACCTGGGTCTCTGGCGCTGTGAGGCAGCAGTGCTAACCACTGAGCCATTGTGATGCCCACAATTCTTGAGATAACCCCAGAATCCCCTTTGTTTGGGAGGTTGTGAACAGGACTGTCACCTCTCTCCTCCTACCCCCACTGGAGTACACTAAATGGGGGAGAACTACATTTTAATGCTCAGACTCTCTCTCACTTTCCAATAATTTTCTCTAAGTATTTGTCAAAACATTAGCTCTGGGTGGGATGGTGACGCCCAAAGTGGTTAAAATTATTGACAGTGCTCACCACACACATAAAATGGCTGACTGCAGGCCTGACTGTGCCGGGAGAACTTCAACCTGACATAAAAGACAATAAATCTTTCTTTAAACCAGGTACCTCATCAAGTTTTTGGCAAAGTTGGCGGAATATCAAGAAGTGAACAAAATGAGTCCAAGTAACATCGCCATAGTTCTAGGTCCAAACCTCCTCTGGCCCAGGGATGAAAGGTAGGTTAAAGGTCAGGTGGAAGGTCACTGAATGTCATGTTATCTGTCTCCACCTTTGGCAGGCAGCTTGACAATGTTACCATAGTGATTGTAATGACGGTCGGGTGGATCTCATTGACTATGAAATCCTTGATTGGGGTTGTTAACCTGGGGTCAATCAGGGAGCCCTGGCTGACAGATATAAACAGGGGATTCAGAGAGTCTCCTCACTGAGCTGGCTGGTCAGAGCCCATGTACTGTGCAAGGGTGACTGGGTGACGGGTTACTAGCCTTTGTGCAGTTGTGTTACTTACCTTCAATAGAGAGGCGGCCATTTTGTCCTCCTCGCTCGGGCCTGTGATCAGGATTGATGATCCTGCTGAAGTTGGACATACATTCACCCAAGCATTTCCACTTCTTTTCAAAATTAATGAAACCTAAATGGAAAGGTGCTGATTGACAGCACTACTTCCCAGGTTTCGGGGCTACAATGGATCAGGTATAACTGCCATAGTCTAACCAGATCATAGAGAGGGAAACACACACAACTGATGGTGGTTTAACCTGAGAGTCACTATGCCTCAAGTGAGGGGAAGAGATTGCTGCCCCTGAATAAGGGGCCACCCATTTAGGACAGAGATGAAGAGAATTTAGTCAAAGTAGATCGATCCTTGAGAAGCAAGGGCCTGAAAGGTGATTGGCTTATCTCTCCCGAGGTAACCTGTCAGCATCAAACGTGGAGGTGAAGTGGCCAGTGATTGGAGGAGCAGTGAGCAGTTAGAGGGATTATGGAAGAAGTTAACGGGGGTTGGGTCCAGAAACTGAGAGCTCCCAGTGTGGGGAGAAGGTCAGAAGTCACACGCCACCAGGTTATTGTCCAACAGGAGCTCTCGGAGCACTGCTCCTTCATCAGGTGAACTTTTTGTTTCTGATTTCCAGCCACCGCAATTCTCTCAGTTTTCCCTTACAGCATCCTGCATTGTGTTCCAACTTGTGTACAAATCAACCTGCAACTGAAGTCTGTTCACAACCCGGAGACCGACTGTATGTGATGGTGTTACCAACAACTGAGTTAGTGACAATGAGGACAAAAAGCCCCCCAAAAAATAAATAAATAAAATAACCTCAGAAAACCTCAAGAGGGAAAGAAAGGTTATTGTGACCCATGGTAGGCAGGAATGTGATATAGTCAGACCAGCCACGATCTTTCTGAATGGAGTGCCCAGCAGCCTATTGGTCCTCCTGATTATTATGTTCGTACCCAGTTCCAAGCTGAGGGGGCTGCCCTATCCCAATGACTGATCAATAATTCCCCTGAATGTGCCCTTATTTCAGCTTCCCACAACGGTATGCAGGAACCTAGGTGATGGCCTAGTGGTATTATTGCTGAATTGTTAATCTAGAGACCTCAGGTAATGGTCTGTGGAGCTGGGTTCAAATCCTAACGTGGTAGCATCAATTTTTCAAAAATTCTGGAATTAAGAGTCGAATGATAACCATTAACCCATTGTCAGGAAATCCCCATCTGGTTCACTAACGTCTTTTGGGGAAGGAAATCTGCCATCCTTACCTGGTCTGGCCTACACGTGATTCCAGGCCTACATGTAACTCCAGACCCACAGCAACGTGGTTGATGCTTAACTACCCTCTGGGCAATTAGGGATGGACAATAAATGCTGGCTTCGCCAGCGATGCCCACATCCTGTGAATGAATAATTTTTTAAAAAATATACATGTCCCCCGCAGCTCAGTGGTTGCTCTCTTGAATTGGATCCAGACTCTCATGGGATTGCCATCCAGCGAGGAGAATTGGGAACAGGATCCTGGATGAAATTCCCACCGGAACACACCGGGAAGGGAGTGAGATACCATCACTCACAGAAGAGGTCAACTCATTGCCCCTCACCCCCTCCTTTGATCCTAAACTGCTAACCTGAAGAAGAACCTGAGAGAGGTTCCTTGTATCTATTTATCCCTCAACCAGTAACTGCTTTCAAGCAGAAAACAGAGAACCTGGTCATTTTCAGCTAGCTGCTTATGGGATTTTGCTGTGCACAGTCTAGCCCACCACACATTGTACATTGGGATGGTTGGGCTGTCCTTAGAGGTGGTAATGAGGAAGGTGGCCCCACTTCTGTATTGGAGGACGGTGCAAGCTGTTCTGCACAGGAGGATGGGACCCCACGCGCATGAAATCTTTACTTTCTGAGAAAGAAACCAAGCCTCGGCCTTCTTGTCGTGTTGCAGGAAGGTGTCGCTGATGGACATGGCGTCGGCGTCTTCTGTCCAAGTGGTCACGGTCATGGAGCCCATCATCCAGAACGCGGAGAGGATCTTCCCAGAAGGTAGGCTCTCTCCGCTCAGCTCCGTGAGAGTTCCTCAGGATTTACCTCCGCCAATCCCTATCCCCACCCACCCCCTCCCCCACCACACCCACCACGGGGCCTCTCCTCTGCACCAGCCTCCCCCTCCCCTCCGAAATGAAATTCACCCCGTTACTTCAAAGGGAACGAGAAGGCTAGGTCGAGTAGCCACGTTAATGCGGGGCTATGGGGACAGGGTGGGATGCTCTTCAGAGGGTCAGTGTAGACTCGATGAGCCAAACAGCCTCTACCTCCACTGTAGGGATTCCATGATTCTGTGGAATAGTGTATACAATAGGGACGTTTTGCTAAAACTGAACAAGGCACCCAGCTGGAATATCATGAATAGTTTTGGGCCAAATATCTAAGGAACAGTAGATTTATCATTGAATCCCTACAGTGTGGGAACAGACCATTTGGCCCAACAAGTCCACACTGACTCTCCGAAGACTATCCCACCCAGACTCATTCCCCTACCCTATTATTCTATATTTTCCCTGACCAATGCACCTAACCTACACATCCCTGAAGGGGCAGTTTAGCATGGCCAATCACCTAACCTGCACATCTTTGGACTGTGGGAGGAAGCCAGAGCACCCCCACGCAGACATGGGGAGAATGTGCAAACTCCACACAGACAGTCTCCTGAGGGTGGGATCAAATCCAGATCCCTCACGCTGTGAGGCAGCAGTGCTAACCTCTGAGCCACCGTGCCACCCAGTACACTGGCATTGGAGGCAGTCCAGGGAAGGTTCACTCATCTGATCCCAGCTATGGAGAGACTGTCTTATGAAGAGAGGCTGATTAGATTAGATAGGAATCCTGTATGTTTCATAAAATCACCTGCCCTCATTGGAGTTTAGAAGAATAAGAGGTGACTTTATGAAGCATACAGGATTCCTATAAGGCTTGACAGGAGAGATGTGGATTCATTGTCTCCCCTTGTGGGACCAGACTGAACCATCACAGAGTAAGGGATTTCATAATTAATACAGAGATGAGGAGGAATTTCTCCTCTCAGAGGAGAGTGAATCTGTGGGACTGTTTACCACCGAGGGCTGTTAAGGCTGGGTCATGAAGTACATTCAAGGCTGACGGATGTTTATTGGTAAGGAAATCAAGGATTATGGGGAAAAGTCTGGAAAGTGACGTTGAGGATGATCAAGTCAGCCATGATCTCAGTGAATGGGCCAAATGGCCTACTTAGCCCATGGTCTTATCACAGTGAATGGGCCAAATGGCCTACTTAGCCCGTGGTCTTATCACAGTGAATGGGCCAAATGGCCTACTTAGCCCATGGTCTTATCACATAGGGCAACAATCACCTGGAGTTTTCCAGGGATTGACAATGGAGTATTCAGGCAGCAGCTGGCATTCCCATTGGCCATGGAGATTGTGAGGGTATACTAATAACAGAATTATAGGTACACTACATTTACTCTGTATCTAACCCTATACTGTCCCTGGAAGTGTTTGATAGGGGACAGTGTAGAGAGAGCTTCACTCTCTATCTAACCCTGTACTGTCCCTGTCCTGGGAGGTTTTGATGGGGGACAATGTAGAGAGAGCTTCACTCTGTATCTAACACCGTGCTGTCCCTGTCCTGGGAGTGTTTGATGGGGTCAGTATAGAATGAGCTTTACGCCTTATCAAACCCTGTGCTGTGCATGACCCTGAGAGTGTTTGATGGGGGACAGGGTAGAGGGAGCTTTACTCTGTATCTAACCCTGTACTGTCCCTGTCCCTGGAAGTGTTTGATGGGGGACAGCGTAGAGGGAGCTTTACTCTGTATCTAACCCCATGCTATCCCTGTCCCGCGAGTGTTTGATGGGGACAATGTAGACAGAGCTTCACTCTGTATCTAACCCCATGCTGTCCCTGTCCCTGTCCCTGGGAGAGTTTGATGGGGTCACTGTAGAGGGAGCTTTACTCCTTATCAAACCCCGTGCTGTCCCTGTCCCTGAGAGTGTTTGATAGGGGACAGTGTAGAGAGAGCTTCACTTTGTATCTAACCCTGTACTGTCCCTGGGAGTGTTTGATGGGGGGACAGTGTAGAGAGACCTTTACTCTGTATCTAACCCCGTGCTGTCCCTGTCCCTGGGAGTGTTTGATGGGACAGTGTAGAGGAAAATTTACTCTGTATTTAACCCTGTGTTGTCCCTGTCCCTGGGCATGTTTGATGGGGAACAGTGTAGAGAGAGCTTCACTCTGTATCTAACCCCATGCTGTCCCTGTCCCTGGGCGAGTTTGATGGGGACAGTGTAGAGGGAGCTTCACTCTGTATCTAACCCCATGCGGTCCCTGTCCTGGGAGTGTTTGATGAGGAACAGTGTAGAGGGATCTTCACTCTGTATCTAACCCCGTGCTGCCCTATCCTGGGAGAGTTTAATAGCACAGTGTACAGGGAGCTTCACTCTGGATCTAAACCCGTGCTGTTCCTATCCTGGGAGTGTTTAACAGGGACAGTGTAGAGCGAGCTTCTCTCTGTATCTAACCCCGTGCTGTCCCTGTCCCTGGGAGTGTTTGATAGGGGACTGTGTAGAGAGAGCTTTACTCTGTATCTAACCCCGTGCTGTCCCTATCCTGGGAGTAGGCAAAAGTGAGGACTGCAGATGCTGGAGATCAGAGTCTAGATTAGAGTGGTGCTGGAAAAGCACAGCAGGTCAGGCAGCATCCGAGAAGCAGGAAAATCGAGGTTTCGGGCAAAAGCTCTCCTTGCACTGTCCCCATCAAACACTCCCAGGACAGGTTCAGCATGGGTTTAGAGACAGAGTAAATGTAGCACACTTATAATTCTGTTATTAGTCGATCCTCACAATCTCCATGGCCAATGGGAATGCCAGCTGCTGCCTAATAC
>NC_057748.1:3453331-3463064 GCF_004010195.1 Chiloscyllium plagiosum
CTCTGACCTCCAGTATCTGCAGTCCCTACTTTCTCCTTTGTCTATCCAACTGTTTTTTCTCTCTCTTTGGACTCCATTTCTAGGGCGGCACAGTGGCTCAGTGGTTAGCACTTTTGCCTTACAGTGCCAGGGACCCGGGTTCGATTCCAGCCTCGGGCGACTCTCTGTGTGGAGTTTGCACATTCTCCCCGTGTCTGCGTGGGTTTCCTCCGGGTGCTCTGGTTTCCTCCCACCATCAAAGATGTGCAGGTTAGGGTGGATTGGCCATGGGAAATTGCCCATAGACTCCTGAAGAAGAGCTTATACCCGAAACGTCGATTCTCCTGTTCCTTGGATGCTGCCTGACCTGCTGCGCTTTTCCAGCAACACATTTTCAGCTCTGATCTCCAGCATCTGCAGTCCTCACTTTCTCCTCGAAAATTGCCCATAGTGTCCAGGGATGTGTAGGTTAGGTACATTCGTCAGGGGAAATGTAGAGTCTGGGTGGGTTACTCTTCGGGAGGGTTTGGTATGGACTTGTTGGGCTAATATCTGTTTCCACACTATAGGGAATCTATGAAATACCTATTGCTAACTCCTTTCCAATCCCCCCATGCCATCTTCAGCATACATATACGACCTTTTTTCCAGTAACATTCAGTTTTGAGGAAGGGTCACTGGACCTGCAACATTAACACTGATTTCCCTCCACAGAGGCTGCCAGACCTACTGAGATTTTCTCGCAATTTCTGTTTCTATTCCTAATAATCCGCATAACACAGTTCTTTGATTTTTTTTTTGTTTGTCATATTATCCTGTTATAGCTCATTCTCGCTGTTCACTCAGAGGTTATGAATTCCCTGTTGGATTTCCTACTCACTGTCACATCCGAGGACAGCACTTCTATTCTCCTGACAGTGAGAAATATCTTCACATCAGCCAGCCTCTCAAATCACAACATAACTCCAGAGAGTGCTTTTGAATCACCCCATTACCTTCCATTTTCGAGAGAATCTCCCAGTTCTGGAGTCAACTTTATATATCTTTTTGGTATCTTCTCCAGTGGTATATTTTCCTAATTGATCAGAGATGTTATTACACAACTCTGGGAAGGTGGGACTTGAATGAAGACGTCCTGCCCCAAAGGTAAGGACACTACCAGAAGAACCCTCCAGTACCTATATATTAGATTAGATTACTTACAGCGTGGAAACAGGCCCTTCGGTCCAACAAGTCCACACTGACCCTACGAAGAGCAACCCACCCAGACCCATTCCCCTAACACAATAGGCAATTTAGCATGGCCAGTTCACCTAATCTGCACATCTTTGGATTGTGGGAGGAAACTGGAACACCTGGAGGAAACCCACACAGACACGGTGAGAGTGTGTAAACTCCACACAGACAGTTACCTGAGGCGGGAATTGAACCCAGGTCTCTGGCACTGTGAGGCAGCAGTGCTAACCACTGTGCCACTGTGCCACCATATATCCATGGTGAAATATGACTTCTCTAAAATGCTCTAAGCAAAATTTAATGGAACTTCTTTGTACTTTGAAACTTTGAAAGTGTGCAATCATCATAGAATCCCTACATTGTGGAAACAGGCCATTTGACCCATTGAGTCTACACCGACCCTCCAACCCATACCCCCCTCCTGTAACCCTGCATTTCCCATTGCCAACCCATCTATCCTGCGCACTATAGGTAACTCAGCATGGCCGATCCATCTAACCTGCACATCTTTGGACTGCGAGGAAACTGGAGCACCCGGAGGACACCCACACAGTCACAGGGAGAACATGCAAACTCCACACAGACAGTTGCCCAAGGGTGGAATCGAACCTGGGTCCCTGGTGCTGTGAGGCAATAGTGCTAACCACTGAGCCACTGTGCCACATCTTGAAGAGGGTTTGCTTGCTGCATTTATTCTGATGCAGTTAAGAAGCTTAAGGGAAGTTCTAAACCAAGACTTTGAGCTGATTGAAGGAGTTAATGAGATGGATAGCAGGAAACGATTTCCACTTAGATAAAGACAAAACCCTGCAGATGCTTGAAATCTGAGACAAACACAGAGAGTGCTGGAGAAACTCAACAGGTCTGGCAGCATCTGTGGAGAGAGAGAAAAACAGAGTTAACATTTCACATCAGAGTATAACTCCTCTTCAGATCTGACTTGAAACATTAACTCTATTTTTCTCTCACCCCGGATGGTGCCAGACCTGCTGCGTTTCTCCAGCACTTTGTGTTTTTGGATAACTATGTCCTCCACGGGTGGAGTGCCCAGAACAATGTGGGTATAATCTGAAAACTCAAGCCAAGCCACCCAGACCTGATAATAGGAACCACTTCCTCAACACAGGGGGGAGCGCAAATCTGGAATTCTCCCCACCCCAAAAAGATATGGGGGTCATTTAAAAATCTCACCAATGAAGCATCCAGGACTTCACCTCTGCTGCTGGCCAATCCCACACTTGGATTTTGGAATCAGCGAGATTGTTAGGTTTTTGGCAGGCAAGACTATCAAGTGTTATGAAACCAAGAGTTGATAGGGTTAAGTTGACAGGGTGGCTCAGTGGTTAGTGTTGCTGCCTTATAGCCCCAGGACCCAGGTTCAATTCCACCCTCAGGTGACTCTCTGTGTAGTTTACCCATTCTCCCTGTGTCTGTGTGGGTTTCCTCCCACAGTCCAAAGATGTGCAGGTTAGGGTGGATTGGCCATGCTAAATTGCCTGTAGTGATCAGAGATATGCAGGCTACATTAATTAGTCAAGGGGAAATGTCAGAGGTGGGATGGTCTTCAGAAGATTGGTGTGGACTTGATGGTCCGAATGGCCTGCTTTCGTACTGTAGGGATTCTATGAAGTTGCACATTAGCCATAATTAAACAGTGGAACAGGCTCGCCGGGCTGAATGGCCACTGCCTGTTCCTATGTTGCCTGAAGGGAAGGAAATTATGTATTTGTTTTCCCTCTAGGACCCCAGGAGCAGCCATCACCAGCAACCACAGAGGGCACAAATGAGCAGTGCTGATTCCAAAATCCAAGTGTGGGATTGGCCAGCAGCAGAGGTGAAGTCCTGGATGCTTCATTGGTGAGCCCTTTCATTGGCCAGTTAGCAGAGGTCACAACCTGGATATTTCATTGGCTAGCCCTTTGATCAACAACACCCAACAAGAGGATGTCAGCATTTTGGATCTTCCTTTTTGATTGGCCAGTTTGCAGCCCAAAAGCATCCAATCAAGAGAGAAGGAACCTGTTGGTACAGTCAATGGGGTGAAAACCAAACACAAAGACTGAGGATTGGAGATCACAACAGGAGAGGTTGGTGAGACACCACAGGTCCAACAACATCTGTGCGAAAAACAAGCTTGAAAATTTGGTCAAAGTGACGTGGAATGTTCCAAGTCTACCGAGGGGCCCCCTCTAACTGAAAATGATCCCTGTAATGGTATGAAGTGATGCAGAGCAGAGGAGATCCCAGAGATGATCCTGGGATCTGGGACATTAGCTGATCACACAGGGACACAGAAAAGAGCGAACTTTCAGTAGTGTCTTTTGCAACTTCAGGACATCCCAAAGTTCTTTACAACCATTAGCATTATTGTTTCTGAAGTGTAGTGCCTGCTGTAATGTAGGAAATGGGGAAGCCAATTTAGATTTTATTATCACGTGTTCAGGAATACAGGAGCAGCAGATCCACCAATGCTGCCTGCACAAGATCCTGCAAATCTGCTGGGAAGACAGACACGCCAGCGTCCTTGACCAGGCCAGCATCCCCAGCATCGAGGCCCTGACCCCCACCCCCCTTCCCTTGATTGGCTGTGATGGGCTGGACATGTCATCCCCATGACTAACACAAGACTCCACGAGCGGGTGCTCTCCTACCAGCTCCGAAACAGCAGGCCAGCCCCAGGGACCGCTGCAGGGATACCTCCCAGGCCTCACTGGAGAAGTGCAGCATTCCCACAAGCACCTGGGAATCACTGGCCCAAGGCCGCCCAAAGTGGAGGTGGAGGAGCATCTGGGAAGGTATCAAGGCTTGTCGTCGGGAAAAGACAAAAGCCAGGTGAAAACAGCGAAAGTAGCCTCACCAGCACCCCACCCACCCCCTTCCCACAACCACCACCTGCCCCAAGTATACCAGAGCCTGGGGTAGCCCCATCAGTCTGTATAGCCACCTACTGACTCACCCTGAGAGTGGGAGAGAGTCATCCTCGTCTGCAAGGGACCGCCGATAATGGTGATGATGATGAGTACAGTGAAAAGTGTACAAAGTCACCATTTTCCAGTGCCATTTCAGTGTACAAAAGAACAGGATTAAAATCAGAAGCAGAAATAAAAGAAACAGCCAAAAGGAAATGTCTGGATCATTTCCCAACCTCTGCCATCAGTCCTCACTGTCAGAAAAACAAAGTCACAAACTGCATCCCTCAGTCTATGAACACTCAGGTTCCCCGAGTCCCCTTACACAGCTGCAGCTAGACAACCACCATCAGGTACCCAGGCATGCACTGCAAGCTCCCACAAACCAGATTCTATTTTTGCGATGTCAGTTGAGGGATACATATTGGCCAGGACCAACTCCCAGGCTCCTCTTTGGATCTCTGACACTGGGCTGGATGGTGGGAGGGACCTTAAGGACTCGCCTGAAAGGCAGCAGCTGCGACAGTGCAGCACTCCCTCGCTGGGAATGTCAGTCTGGAGTAGGTGTTCAAATCTCTGGATTGGGGTTGTGAATCATGGTCAGCACTGAGCACTCTGACACCATAGCGGACACTGCAATTGGCCTCAGCACCCTAGTTGGCAGAGAGGAAAAACAGTGCAATTCCTGCTCCAGATCATGATTGAGATCCTTCACTGGAAGGCAAGTGGATCTCTCGGGAGGACCAGACCAGCCTGCACCTGATGTCTCCAGAATCGAATATACATTTGTCTTAGCTCTCACTTCAGATAAAGTGATATATCGTCCTCACTCGCTTCTTGGATATTACCTTCCAATCCCAGTCCCCTATCATTTGTACTTTTCTACATTTCACCCAACTCTTAGCCCCCTGTAAATATTATTTTAAGAATATTTGAGTGTAAATTAAATATTCCTGATGCTTCAATAAAGGGAAATGGTTCTTCCAAACGACACTTTTCTATCTATATTATGTTTTTGTTTGACATTTAATATGTTTTATTGATTTGTTCATTCATTTACTAGATCTGAGTTTCACTGGCTGGGCCCAGTGTTTACTGGCCCGTCCCTAGTTGCCCCTTGAGAAGGTGGGGGTGAGCTGCCTTCTTGAACCGCTGCAATCCACGTGCTATAGGTAGACCCGCAATGTTACTAGGGAGGGAATGCCAGGATTTAGACCCAGCAACACTGGAGGAACAGCAGTACATTTCCAAGTTACAATGATTTGTGTGGAAATGGCTGGATGAAGGGGATCTAAACAGGCTGGGAGTGATAGCAGATTATGTGGGGAGATTATGGTACTGAACAATTTTCATTATTCTTTATTTATTCATGGAATGTGAGTGTTGCTGGTGAGACCCAGCATTTACTGTTCATCTATAATTGCCTAGAGAGTAGTGAAGAGTCAAGAACATTGTTCTGGGTTTGGAGTCACATGTAGGCCAGTCTGTGTAAAACAATACCCTGTGTAAAACAGGGGCAGCACGGTGGCTCAGAGGTTAGCACTGTTGCCTCCCAGTGCCAGGGTCCTGGGTTTGATTCCCACCTCAGGCGGCTGTCTGTGTTGAGTTTGCATGTTCTCCCCATGTCTGTGTGGGTTTCCTCCAGATGCTACGGTTTCCTCCCCCAATCCAAAGATGTGCAGGTTAGGTAAATTGGCCATGCTAAATTGCCCATCGTGTTCAGGGATGTGTAAGTTAGGTGTATTAGTCTGGGGTGGGTGGGTTACTCCTCGGAGGGTTGGTGTGGACCTGTTGGGCTGAAGGGCCTGTTTCCACACTGTAGGGATTCTTTATCTTCTACAAATAGATTTTCCTCCCTTCCAAAGGACATTAGTGATCCAGGTGGTTTTTTTTTAATAACAGTCGACAGTAATCATCATTAGGCTTTCTCATTCCTGATTTGTCTTGAATTCAAAGTTTACCTTCAACCTCTGACCCCCAAAGGACACAAGGGAACCAGATGAGTTTTTGCTACAATCAGTGCTGGGTTTCGTGATCTCCGTGACTGAGATATTCCAGGTTTTTGTTATCAGAATTCAAATCCCACCTCCTGACATAATGGGATTGGAAACCATTGGGGAATAGGGTGGACTTTGCTCTTAGGAAGTTCAGTTGTCTGCCTTGATGTATGAAGAGAGGCTGTATTGGTTAAGACTATACTAACTGGAGTTTAGAAGAATGGGGAATCTCATAGAAATTATGAGATTCAGGAAGGGTCAGGAAGGGTAAACATAGAGAGATGTTGCAGATGGCTGGGGAATCCAAAACCAGGGGATCATATATAAGGATTATGAGAAGGCCTTAGGGACTGAGATGGGGAGAAATGTCTTTATCCAAAAACTGGAGAGCCTGTGGAATTCTCTGCCACAGAAAGCAGTTCAGGCCAAAACATTGAATGTTTTCAAGAAGGAGTTAGATACAGTTCTTAGGGCGAAAGGGATCAAAGAGTCTGGGGACAAAGTAAGGAACAAGGATTGAGTTAGATGATCAGCCATGATCATATCGATTGGCGGAGCAGGCTCGAAGGGCCGAATGACCAACTCCTGCTCCTATTTTAAATGTTTCTGCACAGCAATAAAACTGCAGATGCTAGAAATCTCACATCTAAACAGAAATTACTGGAGCAACTCAGCAGGTCTGACAGCACGTGTACAGAGAGAGGCAGAGTTAATGTTTCAAGTCCAGCGACCTTTAGTTTTTCTTTCCACAGAAATTGAAAGACCTGCTGAGTTGCTCCAGTAATTCCTGTTTTTGATTCCATGCTGGGGCTCTGTGTGTCTCCGTATCATACAGAACTGAAGTAGCCCTTAGGCCCATCAGGTCTGTACTAATGTGCTCCCAATGTGCTCTACATGTCTTAGGAAGAAAAGTTGAGGGAGCTAGGGCTTTTCTAAATGGAGCAAAGATGGGTGAGAGGCTACTTGATAGAAGTGTACAAGAGATGAGAGGCATAGATAGAGTGGATAGACAGAGACTTTTACCCAGGGCCGAAATTGCTATCAGGAGGGGGCATAATTTCAAGGCGATTGGAGGAAGATTTAGGGGAGATGTCAGAGGTAGGTTTGTAACAGAGAGTGGTGGATGCATGGAATGCACTGCCAGCCTTGATATTCGAGTGAGATACATTAGGACATTTAAGCGACTCTTGGATAGGCACATGGATGATAGTAAAATGAAAGATATGTAGGTTAGCTTGACCTTAGACTGATATGGAGGTGTCAGTGTTGGACAGGGGTGGACAAAGTTAAAAATCACGCAACACCAGGTTATAGTCCAACAGGTTTATTTGGAAGCACTAGCTTTCAGAGCACTGCTCCTTCATCAGGTAGCTGTGGAGCAGGATCATAAGACCCAGAATTTATAACAAAAGTTTACAGTGTCATGGAATTGAAACAATATATTGAACAAACCTAGATTGCTGTTAAGTCTTTCATCTTTTAGAATGGATTGCAGGTTTCAGTTCATTAATATGTAAATCCCAGAACTTCTTTCAAGTCACATTCTTGAAATAACTTAAGATTTTATAAAAAAAGGTGACTTCTCAGCTTAGACAATGCATTAAAGATGGGAGGTTAGAGTCTGTCTGTAGCCCAATCTTGAGTCAGACTGGTTCTATTTCCAAAGTAGAAATGTTATATAAAATGTTATATGGATTCACTGCCTGCAGATTGTTTGCTTTTTGAGCAAAATACAATTCTGCAAATGCAAATTCACCCCATCGACTTATATTTGTTGTGTGTGCATGCAAAGGTTGATAGCCAAGTTCAGTACCCATGAGGATGGCTTTAACCGGAACCTTGGGTTCGTGTCACATTACAGGTGACCCCGCTGTGCTCTGCACTCTCACACACACACACTTACATACTCACACACTCACGCAGACCCTCTCTCATACACACACATATACGCCTCCCCTGAACTCACACCCATGCACACACCCTCTCACAGGGTTATACTCTGTCACATTCACGCACACACTCTACCAAGCACGCAAATACACACTCTCTGTCTCATGCACGCACACAGTCTGTGGAGTGAATTTGCATTTGCAGAATTGTACTTGCAGGCATTTTGCTCCAAAAGCAGGTGGTCAGTGCAGGCAGTGAGTCCACGTAACATTTTATAAATTCCTATTTTGGAAATAGAACCAGTCTGACTCAAGATTGGGATACAGACAGGCTCTAACCTCACAGCTTTAATGTATTTTCTGAGCTGAGATATCACTTTTTTTTGTAAAACCTTAAGTTATTGCGAGAATGTGACTTAAAAGAAGTTCTGGGATTTACATATCAATGAACCGAAACCTGCAACCATTCTAAAATGTGAAAGACTTAAGAGCAATCTAGGTTTTAGATTAGACTACTTACAGTTGGCCCTTCAGGCCAACAAGTCCACACCAACCCTCCGAAGAGCAACCCACCCAGACCCATTCCCCTACATTTACCCCTTCACCTAACACTACAGGCAATTTAGAATGGCCAATTCATCTAACCTGCACATCTTTGGACTGCGGGAGGAAACCGGAGCACCCGCAGACACAGGGAGAATGTGCAAACTTCACACAGCCAGTTGCCCGAGGTGAGAATTGAACCCGGGTCCCTGGCGCTGTGAGGCAGCAGTGCTAACCTTGCTGCCCTAGGTTTGTTCAATATATCATTCCAGTTGCATGATACTCCAATGTTTTGCTATAAATTGTGTCCCCACTGCCCCACTATCTGCCTGATGAAGGAGCGCCGCTCTGAAAGCTAATACTTCCAAATAAACCTGGTGTTGTGTGATTTTTTAACTTGATCATGGAGTAGGATGTTGGCACAACATTGAGGGCCGAAGGGCCTGTACCGTGCTGTACTGTTCTATGTTAACAACTGGCCAAAGTTCCCAGCTCAGGGCACCTTCCTTGTCCATTAGATGCAGTTAAGGGAGGGTTTGACCCTACAGTTGCCCCCAAAATTTAGCCAAGTATTGGGTTTGACCCCCTCCAAAGGTCAAACTCAGCCTTCCCCCACTTCGTCAAGCCCAGCACAACATTCCCGCCCAATAATATTTATCAATGGGACGTGGGTGCACGTGACCCAGGTTCCTCACCGTCGATTGGCTGAACAGCCCGCTAATCGCGTGAGGGCGCATTGAACTGGGCAGAGCCCCGCCGCGGGAGGGCTCGTCCCTCTAATTGGCCGATCCGCGGGATGAGGTCACTCGACGGCTGATTGGTGGAACGGTCTGTCAGTCTCACAGCATTTCCGGTTACGGAGGAGGCCTCAGCTTCCGGTCGGATTGTCCGGGGCGAGCGCCGCTGCCGGAGACACACAGAGAGAGAGAGAGGGGAGCGGGGAGCGTCACAGGAGGAGCCAACACCGACAGCGCCCGGGCCTTCGCCTCATCCGATCCCAGCCCCAGCCGTCGCGATGCCGCGGGGAGGTGAGAGAGAACCCCCTCGAGGCCGGTGCAGAGCTGGCGGCTCCGGATAAACCGCGGGAAGGGGCAGGCCTGAGGCCTAGGGGAGGCCCATGGTAACGGACCCCCCCCTCCATGGAAACGACTCCCCCCCCCCCCCCCCCCATGGCAACGAC
>NC_057748.1:3463637-3486094 GCF_004010195.1 Chiloscyllium plagiosum
CCTACACAAGCTCTCCATGGCAATGACTTCCCTCCCTAATTGCCCCCTCCCCATGGCAATGACCCCTACCCCCTGTCCCCTCCTACTATCCACCTTCTCCTCTCACCCTCACTCTCCCACTCCTTGCATAGTAGTGACTCCTGTCCCCATGGGGACTTGATCCTGATCCCCTCCAATGTCACCATCTCTGGCAATGGGCTGATACTCATGGCAATGGAATCTCTAAACATGCACATGTTTTTCTCCCCTGCCCCTGCCATGACCCTATAGTTTGAAGTCTGCCAGGCCACAGCCTCTGTCACTGTGACATCCTGGGATGGGAAATGAAGCTACACTTGAAGCTTCAGGAGGGGGTTGGGGTAAGGTCTAACTGACCACTTGTGATTTGGGGCTGGTGGGCACCTAGGGGCAAGCCCCATGGCCACCTGGATGACATGCACAGGACTTTTCTGATAATTTGGAGGTGATGTATACAAGAACTAGACCTGTGGGTTTTGTTGTCCAAGGTGACATGAGAGCTGTGGAGTGGGCAATGTGATTGGGGTTAAGTCAATGCTGTGAACTCTGGTAGCAGTTTGGAGCTCAGTGGAACTGGTGGCAGTTGGGAGGAGGCAGAGTTGTCATGAATTTTTAAAAAACTCAGCTATAATTGAAATTCTATAAGTGAGTATTTAACATTAAATTCTGGGAAGGAGGAGGAACTGTTGAGTTTTGGCGTACCTATTTATGGCCATTTTTTTCCTTTACCCACAATCTCTACACTGACTCAAGTGTAATCACATGTGGCTGCTTCTACTACCATCCTGGCTGACATGTTACATATGCCTTTGTTAACACAAACAAGTTTTATGGTGTCTGTCTCATTTCTTACTACTCCCTCCACCTCACAAAACACATATATATATATTTTAAGGAAATGATCTGTCATAGTTAATGTGTGTAATTTCTCCCAGTTGTTGGTTTTCGTGTTCTTTGAATTGATATAGTTGGGTGTCCTTAACATTCTGATGCTTTCTCTCAAATTTAAAATGAAGTACTTAAGTCTGTGGTATGTATGAATCAGCCGTTGGAAGGGTTGTAGTAAAATGGAACCGCGTCATGAGTAACTACTGTGTCCTCATGTCTATGATCTATTTATTCGTCTCAGTTTCCACTGGATCAGTTGAGTTTGTTATTGAGTTATCAAGTGAGCAACTCCAAAATTGTTAAAATCTGAATTTGGAAAATAAGTTCCAAAGTTAAAGTAGAGTATCCAAGTAAATAGATTTATTATTGATTTTTTTTTAAACTTAAAAAAAATCTGATTTGAATTCTGAAATGCCCATGTACTCAATTGAATAAATAATGCTTGACACATTTTGAAAATTCTTCCTTTTATTGTTGTACTAGAGGCTTTATGTTTAACATCAGTTGACTCTAGGGAAAATTTCAAGCAAACGTTGAACTTTATCTGCTATAATCCAATTGTGTGACTTCATAACCTTGAGACCTAGGACTGTTTCAATTGGTACCTGATCAAAGCTAGAATTTGTGCCCTGTCAAAACATGCAAACCTGTGCTCCATGTAAACAGTTTTCATGCCAAAGTATTGTCTCCTATTGAGCTAATTTACCTGTGACTTAGACATTGCTGAAGGTTGCATTGATTGCTGTCAGGATCTTGTAGGGTGCCAACAAGAAAGTTTGCTACTTGCTGAGAGAGACAGGAAAGTTCAGTGTTCTAGAAAACTTGGGATAATTCCTCCTTTTCAGTTTTGTTATCTGTGCTAACAATAATCAACCTCATTTTTAGACAGTGCAAACTTTACCCAGGCAGGGTCTGGCCCAGCACACACAAACTCAGCCATGCAGACATGTGCCCACTACAGCCTCCTTATTTCTGTTGAGCCGGTGTCATCTTGCCTTGCTTTGAATCTCTGTCGCCTCTGAGCTAAGAGCTAATGGGTTCGGGGATTGCAGATCATGATGTATACTGATACTTTTTAGTGCAACTTTCCCCTAGCACCATCAAAGTGCAGTTGTTCAGACTGGATGTTAGCTTTAGGCTTGCTTATTCCTTTCAGGTAATCATTGAAGGGTCCAATAACATTGGCAGAAAACTAGGGACAAATTCCTGGTGTTCTAGTCAGTGTTTCTCTAACCAACACAGAAAATTTTGATAAGCCACTTATTGGTATCACTTGTTATTTGTGGAATTTTGCTGTGTTTCGCTGGTTCAGAAGCTATTAAGAATTTCTTTCTCTCTCATGTCGAAGTACGAGTAGGAGAAAGATGATCCAGAAAGCTTGTTGACTAAGAGCAGGAGACCTGTAATTAAGAATGGAACGGGTACCTCGCAATGGTACATGTGACAACTGTTCTTCCATTTGTCTTCGAGTTCTACAGTCTGATCCATATGTAGAGTGGTACCCTCTTATTCCCAACATCTCAGTCATTCAGGTTTCAATAAAATAGGGAGTTCTGTGAAAGGGAAGTAATAAATCAAAGCTGGACCTTTGTTTAAATTTTGTCTAAGTGTAATGTAACAACTTAACTGCAGCATCTTAAAGGTAAATACAAAATACAGATACACAAACTTCAAAACTACAGTGCCACATCTGATTTCTTCTCTGCTGGGAATTGATTATTTTTTGATTCGGCTCAAAGTTTATCACTTTTTTTTTTCTCCCATCAGTGCTACCTTTTGAGTCAGTGATCTTATTAAATGCTGGAACAAACTCGAGGGTTGAATGGCTTACAGCTTCTGATTTATGTATTCAATGTTGAGTATTTGCTGATCTGGCATGCCTTCCTTAGCATTCTCTGGCTCAGATTCTGAGAAGGCACTATACTAGTCCGGCGTAGATAGCTTTCCATGCCCAGTTCTTGGCTTTATCTTTCAACAGGCCGCTCTTGAGGTAGATTTCCTAAACTCTTCTGTGGTTAACCAATTTTGCTGTTCTCATGCTTTTCCAGTCCTAGAAGATATTAGATTGTCCCTTTAGATGTGACTCTTAAGAACTCAGATTCGGAGACAGAGCCATGTTCGAGCCAAAATATGAACTCTGTTTATCTCTTCACAGATACTGCTGAGTTTTTCTAACTGCTTTGTGTTTTGATGTCCCAATCTTCCTCAAATTACTAAGAAAATTCACTTAACTGCATGAGGACATTGATTCTTTTGTTGCATCTAGAAATTTAGCTTTTCTTTCTTTCTAACACTGAAATAGGTGGTTAATAACTAGTTATTAACTAAGAACTCAATTAAATTGAGGAGCAAACATTGGCTTCACAGGTGATTAAAGTAAGATCCTCCACATCTCACTTCACATTAGTGGGAAATGCAATAAATTAAGCGCATTCAAATTAGTAAGACTACATTTTCACAGTCAAAAATATTTTGGTAGTCATGATTATGGAGCTTGAGTGATGTTCTAAGGAATCACAGTTAGGTGGTTTATAAACAAATGGATATAGCCATAGAAAGCTGGTAGCCCAAAATGTACAGAAGGATTGTTGCATTTATTGAAGAACAGAATTGAGTTATTACAAAAATGACTGGCAATTATTAAATCTTTATGAAGCACTGAAGTTTTGTTGAATTGGAGTTTGTTTTGCACTTTTTTTTTGCTGTCAAGGGGTGATTTTTAAGTTCCATGTTGCTTTGTGTCAGTCAGCTGAGATCACCAGATAAATATGGCTTCACTTGCCAAAGTTTGCATAGCAAATATTCTGATTTCCTCCTCTGTACAATATAATGCATTGACAGCTATTCCTGTTGAGGTGGTAGGCGAGAAGCAAAAAAGGATTCACAATATTTAATTATGACTTTATGTCGCATCCATGAGTTTGGGTTGAATATAAACTGATCGAGATGAAGCACTGTATTCTGTCTTAGGCCTCTTTATAACATGTAGTAATGAGTCTTAATATGTAACAATACATGGTATTCAAAGATATACCAGACTGTGATCGTATAGGTGCATTATAGAAAGACTATTTCCTAAACTATACTGCCTGATGTTGGTGGGTCTATTCCATGTGCTTCTCAACACATGGTTCTAATATTCACATGGCTACACTTCCAGTTTCTGCCTAGCGTCTGTTTCTCTCAACTCTGCTCTTTAGGCCCAGTGAAGAGCAGCTCTGTGACATCATCACGAGATTGTTCCAGGGTCCTGAATCCCATGCACAGCATGGATATGAAGCAACAGCAAAACACCAATTGAGACAAATGCTTAAGAGATGGAAAATAGGAGGGGTGCACCTTAAGACTCTGTTTTCACTACATAACTGTGTTCAGTTTGACTTTAACAAAAGGTTAAAAAAAAGAAGGCTTTTCTCTATGAAACTGCAGCCCTAATGAACCTTTATCGCAGCTTTCATCGCTGGTCACAAGATGTAGTCAAACTTGGACAGAAGGGTTAATTCTACTCCCTGCTTTGACAACACCTTTTTGTTTCTAGTTGGAGCCTTTGGCATTATACATTCCAGAGACAGATTGGCTGAAACAGAAGGAGGTAGTACCTGCCCAGCCTGGCTGGGAGTGTGTGTATTTGTGCAGTTTTCCATGCTGTATGCTAACCCGTCACCTTTTTTGTCACTTCTAAAGTGCCTGGATAACTATCCAAAACTTGCCAACAAGGTAGGCTTTCAAAGATAGTGGTCAGAGAGGCCACGGGGGGAGGAGTTTAGAATGAGGCCAATGCATTTGACAGCATGGTTGTCAACCCCTGAGTTTGAATTGGTGGGAATACAGGGAAATAAATAGTTTGGAGAATATCGTAGGTGGAGAGGATATTATAGAGGAACCACTTAATCACAACAGGAGGATTAAACACTTGTGCTGGGGAGGCAGGAGCTAATTTGGTTCAGCAACAGGTGAGCACGTTTAGGACTGAGTTGAGGAGGAAATTCTTCACCCAAAGGGTTATGAATCTGTGGAGTTCCCTGCTCAGTGAAACAGTTGAGGCTACCTTGTTGAATGTTCATAAGGTAAAGATTTTTGAACAGTAATGGAATTGAGCGTTATGGTGAATGGCTGGGTAAGTGGAGCTGAATCCATGAAAAGATCAGCCATGATCTTATTGACTGGCGAGCAGGCTCGATGGGCCAGATGCCCTACTCCTGCTCCTAATTCTTTCACTCCTTCGTTAAATGCTTCATTTGAATTAGTGATTGAGACTGAGAGTCCACTTATAAGATGGGATTTCTACTAATGTTAGGAAAAAACACCCTTACTTCCAGTTCTGAATCAAAATCATTACTGTAAGATTGCAAGAACAGATTTTTGACAACCATGGTGACATCATCAATACAGCGATTGCTGTTTCTGGAATTCAGCTCCAAGCGATGGACTTATGGAACCAGTCTTTAAAGATTGTCATCCTGTAACCTCCATGGTGAGCCAAATGATAATTTCACAAAATGGAGATTAACCATAGAATAGAACCATAGAATCGCTACAGTGTGGAAACAAGCCGTTTGGCTCAACAAGTCCACACACACTTTCTGAAGAGTATCCCACCTAGACCCATTCCCCTGCCCTATAATCCTACATTTCCCATAACTAATGGACCTAAGTTGTTGGTTTTCTTCTTTCTGCTCATATAAGGGTTGTTAGAGAATGCAGGCTGTATCAAGGCTTCCAACCTGGCAGTACTTGTTACTGAATCCCTATATCAGTGATACAGCCTTTATATACTTGATGTAGAGTGGTTGTGATAAAATGCTGGGGGTTTTTTTCTTAGTAATTTAGAGTTTTGTCTCTTTCAAACTTGTTGCAAACTTGTTGGAAAGACAAATAAGAATGCGGAATACAGGGTTATTTGGAGAGGGTGCAGAGAAGGTTTACCAGGATGTTGCCTGGAATGGAGAATAGGTCATGCGAGGATAGGTTGAGAGTGCTAGGCCTTTTCTCGTTGGAACGGCAAAAGTTGAGGGGTGACTTGATAGAGGTTTATAAGATGATCAGAGGCATAGATAGAGTAGACAGTCAGAAACTTTTTCCCCGGGTGCAACAGAGTGTTACAAGGGGATATAAATTTAAGGTGAAGGGTGGAAGATATAGGGGGGAATGTCAGGGGTATGTTCTTTACCCAGAGAGTGGTGTGGGCATGGAATGCGCTGCCTGTGGGAGTGGTAGAGTCAGAATCTTTGGTGACCTTTAAGCGGCAATTGGATAGGTACATGGATGGGTGCTTAAGCTAGGACAAATGTTCGGCACAACATCGTGGGCCGAAAGGCCTGTTCTGTGCTGTATTGTTCTATGTTCTATCCCAATTGGAGAGTGTTTCTGTCAACATTTCTTTGGGATAAAATTGCCCTTGAGCTGTTTGCATATTGATTTCTGACATTTCCCCAGTTGTTTTAAATTTATGCAGTGGATTATATATCTGGGAAGTCATAGGAAGAAACAACAACTTGCATGCATATTACACCCATTTATATACCACCTTTCAGACTGTAGGATTTGCAGCTGGATAAATGCCTTTTGAAATGACTCCAGTCTAGGAATTCCAGCCACAGTAGGGTTCTGCAAGTCTTTAACGTGTTCCAGATCTTGATTGAGGTATACATGTTGACCAGGACTCTAGGCAAACCCCTGTGCTTCTCTTACAGTGGCAACGGCATCTTTTGCATCTACCTGAGAGAAATGAGGCCTCTACACAGTGACTCTTCTGAAAGACAGTGCTGTATTTCCTCCATTCTGGCACTGGAAGTCTTCATCTGAATTTTATGCTCATTGTTCCAGAGTGAGAAAATTATTTTTGACTTGCAGATTATTATACTACAGCAGTTTGTGAACATAATAATTGAGAAGATCTGATTAGCAGGTTATCTCCACTTTAAGCTGACACTTAACAGTGATATAAATTGAGGCAGGAAGATGCATTGAAGTTTCTGTAGCTTGTTTGAGCCTGTATGGAGGCCAAAGCTGGCTAGCTCCTTAGATTTGCTTTAAATGTTTACAAGGGAGAGGATTATTCCCACTCCGTGATTTTAGATGTGAAACATTTTGGATACTGCCCTGCACATTCCTGTAAGGGGGTACTTGCACCAGTCTCTAGAACAAAATGATTAAATATAATATGATTTCAGCAAGTAAATATTTAAATGACAAAGACTTTTCTGTACTTTGACATAACCTCAGGACATCAAGTACTTTCCAGTTATTGTTGAGGTATAGTTGTAATTTAGGGAGAAAATAAACATGTAATTGTCATTTAAAAAAAAATAAACTTGCAATTATGGCAATAAGCTTTATTCAGCGTTCAATTTGTGGTAAAACTGGAAGAGCCATTTTATTTAACAATATGACTGAATATTGTGCAATTCTTGTACATTCTGAAATTGCTGTTTTAAAACCCAAGCTCTGAATTTGCACAGATTTCAAACCTTGACTGCACACTGTCCTATCTGCTTGTTCGCAGCTTCTAATGGGAACATGCTTTACTTCCTGTCCTGCAGGTAAACGAGGACACAAAGGGAGGGCGAAGCAGTTCACAAACCCAGATGAGATTGATGCGCAGATGAAAGCTGAGAAAGAAAAGGCAAGTGTCTGGCACTCCATAACTGAACTGGTAATCTGCAGAACACTTCTGTCCACTGGGTACTTCGAATGTTGGAAACACTGAAAAATTGCAGCTCTAGCAACTTGCATTTTATAAAGCCTTTTAATATAGTAGATCATCTCAAGACTTCTGACAACTTCTCACCAAGTAATTTGAGGCCAAGCCTAGTGAAATATTAGGTCAGTGACTGACACAATGGGGAAGGTTTTAAGGAAAAGAAGGCATGAGTAACAGCTTTTCCTGGTTAAAAAGTTTTCAGTTAGTGACTTGTGACTCAAGGCCCTTTTGCATTCCTTTGCGTTCATGAGCGTTCCTTTGTTGAGACTCAAAATGAGTTCAAATTTTGCCTTTGGGAGCAAAGAGGTAGTGCCCTGTGTTATGGAGATATTGGTCTTTTGCTTCTAGAATGTAAACTCCCCTGTATGGGAATGTTGTGCAGTAGGTTGAGGGACAATTTGCTACAACATCCATCTGTTCAACTAGCAAACTACTAGATGGAGACAAGATGGTTTATTTTGCTTCAGAGCTCTATATGACCCAAGTATTTTAGGCAAAGCACAGTCTTCTGTTCATCAGCTTGAATTAAAGCCAAACAGTTTTGCGATATGTTAATGTGGGCATTGCAAAGCTAGTCATAAGCAGCAACTATACACAAAAGAGAATGTAAAATTGATACACAAGGTGGTGTGTTGATTGTAGGGTAGTGTACAACTGATGTTTACAGAACTTGGAGCAAGTAAAGAACTTAATTTTCTCATGCCCTTAACCTCCTTCCTCCCAGTTCTGGATGATAGAATTCCTTGGTTAAATCTATCTGTTCCCCTCCCATCTTTTTTTAACCAATAGGCAAAAGACCAGCCTGAAAATGAAAGTGATTCTGACAGCAGTGAAGATGATTTGGAGGTGAGTGCCCTTGATTCTGAAAGAGGCCATTACTGTTCATTTTGCTGTATGTAGCCAGGTTCTTATTACCCTGACAGATGCTAGCCATTTACTCTTGGCAGCATCACCTCTGGTGAGCTGTTAGCACTGTTATGTAATCTCTTTCTTGCTTCAGAACTATTTAGTTATGTTTTCTACAGTCAGTTTCTCTACAGCCATTTCCCCCACCCTGTAACTCCAGGACATTTTAGTAGTGCAGGGTTTCCAGCATCCTCCAGTAGGCCACTGAGTCAGCTCAGTTCTTTGTCTCTGAGCCTGAGTGGTTGCTCTTTCTAGATTACCCTCTTGTGCATAACTCCTCAGATTGGTCCTTTCCTCAAAGGGCAGTTCCTAGCAGTGGTTATGAGAGCAGGAACTTTAGCCTGCATTATTGCACTGTGCCTCTTGTCCCACTTGTTACTGTACATTGAAACATACTCTAATGTTAAGTTGGTGGCAAACTGACCAAATGAAGTATGTGTGTTCGGGAATGGGTCTCTGCAGAAACGCACAATGCGACCTGGCATTAATGGCTGGGCAAACCACATCTCCAGCTAGAATGTTAGTTAGACCCTACATGGCAACGCTTCCCTCTCCAGTGATGAAGGATTTCCTCACTCAGTTTCTAGGGTGTCGCATGGGGCCCTGGTTCTCTGTTCCTACTTAAAGCATGTGCCGTTTAATTTTTATGGGGCTCTATTGTTTATTTGGCAATATGTGGAAACGGGAGTAGGGTTTTCCAACCCTTTAAGCCTGTTCCACCTTTCAGTGAGATCACGGCTGATCTTTGACCCAACTCCTACCTTTGGCCCATCTCGCTTTTTAACCTTGATAACAAAAAAAAAGCAGATTTAAAATTAACACCCATAGCTGTTTGTTCCAAACCTCTGCCAATCTTAGTATATAGAAGTGCTCCATAACAGCTCTCCTGAACAGTCTGGCCCTAATTCTTGCATGATACCCTGAGTTCTAGAATTCCAACCAGTGGAAATAATTTCTTTACTTATCCTGTCTTTTCTTGTAAAAATCTCGAAGACTTTGATCAAATCACCCCTGAACCTTCTAAATTCTGCTGAAAATGTGCATGGTTTATACAGTCTGTCCTCGGACTTAACCCCGGAAGTCCAGGTGCCAATCTTGTAAACCTACACTCTAATTCATCCAAGGCCAGTATACCCTTCCTAAGGTGTAATGCCCAGTCTGCTCTCAGTAGTATAAGTGAGATGTAACCAGAACTTTAGATCTCTGCAGCATAACTTCTGCGTCCTTGTACTACACCTGCTTCCTTGTGTAATTTCCTTGCCTCAGGAAGCACCAAAGAGGAAAAGGTGTAGTGACCATAGAACATTCCAGCACAGTACAGGTCCTTCAGCCTGCAATGTTGTCCCGACCTGTGAAACCAATCTGAAGGCCCTTTAACCTACACTATTCCATTTTCATTCATATGCCCATCCAATGATCATTTAAATGCCCTTAAAGTTGGCAAGTCTAATACTGTTTCAGGCAGTGCATTCCACGTCCCTACTACTGAGTAACTACCTCTGACATTTGTCCTATATCTATCACCCCTCAATTTATAGCTATGCCCCCTCATGCTAGCCATCGCCATCAGAGGGAAAAGGCTCTCACTGTCCACCCTATCTAGCCCTCTGATTATTTTATGTCTCAATTAAGTCACACCTCGACCACCTTCTCGCCAATGAAAACTGCCTCAACTCCCTCAGCCTTTCCTTGTAAGACCATCCCTCCATATCAGGCAACATCATAGTAAGTCTCCTCTGAACCCTTTCGAAAGCTTCCACATCCTTCATATAATGCGGTGACCAGAACTGTACGCACTATTCCAACTATGCGGCCACACCGGAGTTTTGTAAAGCTGCAGCATGACCTCGTGGTTCCAAATTCAATCCCTGTACTAATGAAAGCTAACACACCATATGCCTTCTTCACAACCTTATCAACCTGGGTAGCAACTTTCAGGGATTTGTGTATATGGACACTGTGATCTCTTTGCTCATCTACACCACCAAGAATCTTACCATTAGCCCAGTACTCTGCATTCCTATAACTCCTTCCAAAGTTAATCCCTCACACTTTTCCACATTAAACTCATCTGTCACCTCTCAGCCAAACTCTACAGAGGGACATAAATAATTTGTATAACCTACAACAACCATTGTCACTATCCACAACTCTACTGCAAATTTACTAACCCAAGCTTCTACGCCCTCATCCAGATCATTTATAAAAATAACAGTGGACCCAAAACAGATCCTTGTGGCACCCCACTAGTAACTGAACTCCAGGATGAACATTACCTTTCAACCACCATCCTCTATCTTCTTTCAGCTGGCCAATTTCTGATTCAAACTGCTCAATTACCCTCAATCCCATGCCACCATATTTTGTACAATAGCCTACAGTGGAAAAACTAGAATGGCTGCACAAACTAAAATCAATGAAGGCCAGGCGGCCAGTGCAGTAAATCGGCAAGAAGCCGTTGATGGAGAGATGATGGACACTCTGCCTACCTGTGATCTCCATCTGGGAAGGTTCAAGTCCTGTACTGTTCTGTTTTGGTATTGCTGGTACAGCAAGTGATCACTATGTAAAGGTGTTTGTACTCTACATATCTCCTCAACCTATCAGCTGATCTTACAATTCCCTTTTTCCCTCGTGTTCCTCTCGTTTCACCCTCAAGGTGTGACTACTCCATCTGGTAGTGAGTTTCATGTCCTACCCAAGTAGCATGTAAACTTCGTCTTGTTGGTGTGGTATTAATATTGAGCTGAAACTCTGCAGGCTTGCCTGAGTGCCATAGTGCTGGGTTTGCGATCAATTCTTTGTCATAGATTAATAACAGGCATCCTGATTTTGCCTACCATGTAATGTTTGAAGGACCACTGTGGACATCAGGGAAGCAGAAGAGCTCAAATAGCCACTTGTTACTCACCACCCTGTCACTTACAGTTAATCAGCATCCAAACAAAAGGATAGATTAACACTTTGGGTGCAGGCAGTGTTTTATCGTTACATTACTGTGGATGTTTGTCAGGTTTTTTTGTTTGTTTGGAAGAAAATGTTTGGTTTGTTTGAGATGGGCTTGATGAAGGGATCGTTCTTGGTGGGAGTGAATCATTGTCTTCTCTCGTTGCAGCCCAAGAAGAAAGGAGTGGAAGGTTTAATAGAAATTGAGAACCCAAACCGTGTAGTGCAGAAGAACAAGAAAATTACTGCTTTGGATCTCAATCCCCCAAACCGTGAGCTCAGCAGGCGAGAAAGGTAGGGAAAAGATTGGGTTCTCCTTTCACGTTTGAAACATGTAATCTTTAAGTCTCTCATAGCCAGCCTACTCTCCAGCAAATGCTTCTGTACAATTTGTCCACGAAAAACACATGTTGCTGTCATTTGCTCCATCCCTCTCCTTGTCCACTATCTTCAGACTGTAGAATTCCTCCAGCGCACAAGGTAGCCATTCGGCCCATCGAATCTTCCGAACAGCATCCCATCCGGACGCTGTCTGTAACCCCTCATGTGCCCTGGCAATCCACCTAGTGTACACATCCCTGGATACTATTGTCAATTTCGGCATGACCAATTCATCTAACCTGCATGTCTTTGGGCTGTGGGAGAAACCAGCACACCCAGAGGAAGCCCCCACAAACCTGGGCAGGGTGTGCAAACTCTACATGGTCGCCCAAAGTTAGAATCGAGCCCAGGTCCCTAGCTCTGAGGTAGCACTGCTAGCCACCGCACTGCCTGCAATTAATTTTCAGCCTTTAATGTTCTGTTGGCTGGGTTTATCTAGTTTCTGAAAGTGTCGACTGTTTCCCCTCTCCACCTTAGTCTGCCTGCCTTTGCAGCTTTTCTTTATACCCACTGGAGGAGACAGTAGCACAATGGTAAGGTAACTGTAATCGGGAGCCCAGACCTGGTTCATTTTAAGCTAAGCGGGTGGTGCGTTCGATATTCAGTGAGTAAATCTGGAATCCCCTAACAACTGTTGTTAATTGTGATTTTTAAAAGCACACCTGGTTCATTAATTTTCATTTGATGGAATGAAATTTACTGCTTTTACCTGGTCTTATCTATAAATGACTCTCGACTCTTGTGAGATGCTCATTTCATGGGCAGCAAATGCTGGCCTTGCCAGCGACCCCATAAAACAATTAAAATCTTAGCAGCAAATCGCATCTAGAAGCGGTAACGCTTTACTGGCTTTTACTTTCTGTGAACTTCAGCTTGTCCAAAACAGCCCATGTCCCACTGCACGCCCACCCTCCCTTGTCCATTGTCAAGTATTTCCTGTCATTGCAACTCCATCCTCTGCATCTTGAAGCAGAGCTCCCTCTATATCAGGATAGGCCTTTCTCCAAAGAAAAGGTGCAGGAATGCATCCCCTCTACAGCTTGCTATGATGTGATCCCAGTATTTGTTTGATCAGTTCCCAAGCCAGCTGCTTTACAGTCGAGTAACCAAAGCTTAACTGAGCTCTCGGGTTAAAAATATTCAAGATATCAGAGCATCGCATATATTCGAGTTTGATCTGCATAGTTTTAACAGAGCTCAAGGGCAGACAAGAAAGTGGAGTTGAGGCTATAATCAGAGCAGCTGTGATTTTCATCAAATGCTAGAACGTGCTTGAGGTACCGAATGGCCACTGCTTCTCAGTTTTGCATTGTTCTTCAGCAGAGAGCAGTGGAGGATGGATCATTGAATATGTTACTCACCAATATAAATTTTATTTCACTACTTGTGTCCTTTTCTCAACCTCCTGAACGCATCTCAGGGAAGAGATAGAGAAACAGCAGGCCCGGGAGAGGTATATGAAACTCCACTTGGAGGGGAAGACTGAACAGGCGCGTGCTGACCTGGCACGGCTCGCCATCATCCGGAAACAGCGGGAAGACGCAGCCAAGAAGCGGGAGAGTGAGAAGAAAGGTCAGTGACGAGTTAGATTTTTAACGAGCGCTTGTTAAGTGTGCCAGACTGGAGTTTGATCTGGGTTGCTGGGCCAGGTTACAGGGCTGCTTATAAGAAATTGTGGGGTGAGAGAGAGGGGGCGGGCAGATAGTCAATTGGGGATGGTGGCTGTTTAATCATTGTAAACAAAAGACGCGATCAGGATGGAAACCCGTCTTTGTGTAATGTTTCCATCGGGACCTCGATCTCCTTTGGATAATCCGATTTTCGGATAATTGGTATTCGGATAATCGAGTTTCCCCTGTACACACCACAAAAGCGGTGCACGTAGATCACAAATCTGTGACTGATGTCTTGTTAGAACTTTCTGGGGGTCAGAGTGCAGAGAGCAAATTTAAAAATGGCACAAAGTGAAGATATTCAGTTTGTGAAACAATGAGTATAATTGCGTGGCATGCACATGTATAAAGCTTTCTTTTGCTTCCCATTTTTCTTGTCTCCCCAACTTTCTTCAGGAAAGGAAGCCAAGGCCTAGCACCTGATCTGCCCGACAGATTCATCTGGTAACTTGGAAGGGACAGGCTGGGACAGTCAGACTGTTTGCTCCCACACAGCTCATCTCTTCTGCCCATCACAAAACAAAACTAAAACCCCCCCAAAAAAAACTACCCATCACACCACATGCTGCAGCTGGGCCCGGCCAGAGGGAAGCCTGCGTTGTTTGAATTGTTGTTCTTCCAATAGCCATGAATAAACAGGTGTTGTGTTTAAAAAAAAAAAAACAAACCCAGCCATGTGCTTGTAGAAGCACCGTGGGCATTCTGTCAAATGGAAGACTGAAAGACTTGTTGACGTTTAAAAGGAAGTGCCATGGTCTGTCGGGCACTGAAACAGTTAAAGGTTGTAAAAGGTAGAGTGACTTCGGGTGCTTAGGTCCCACCAGCCACAGGTCTGTAACGAGCTGCAAGTTCACTGCCTTTCCATCTCATTGTTGGCTTTCTTACATTTATCAATACTGGCACCAAGCTAGCCTGGGTTATATTTCTGGGGCCAGGTGTAGGTGGGATTTACACCCAAAGAATAACCTCTGCTGTCATTGTCCATCTGTGGCTGATATCTTTGACAAAAGTTGCGTGAATATATCGTTTCATAGAGGGTTGGGGAGGGGTTTTAAATGATTGGCTTCGCTGTTTAGACTTCTGAATGTTGTTTGGCATAAATAGGCTGCAAAGCTCTTTCAAGGGTGTGGTTTTGTTTTTTTTTTGGGGGTGGGTTGGTTGGTTGGGAGGGTGAATTAATGGCACTGTCCATGTGCTGAGTTTGCATTCTCTACCTTCGTTTTGATCTCCTGTTTTCATTATTTTTCTAACTTGAGTCTGGGTGTTTCATTTTCTCCTTCTCTGTGAGAAATTACTGCCATGACAATATACTTGCAAGCTTCATTGGTTGGTGCTATGAGCCAGGTAAAATAAGGAATCTCTTCTGGTGTGAGATCAGGGACTGTTGTTATGCTGTGTAAATCTGACATTGTTGGAAATGGCAATTAACTTCTTTATTTTCCCCTTTGGGCAGGTTCTGAATTGTATCTAATTTCTATATCTGCATCCCCTGTTTTGTTTATTTTGTGCTGTTGCTTTTGGGGTTTGGTTGAATGGATAATTGATCTGAAAAGGAGATCACAAGTGCTGGAAAACAAAATCATAAACAGCTTTCTGAACTAAAAGTGCTAGATTCCTTCCTGGGGCTTGGTTGCTAATTTGAAATGGTGGAATTGGGTGGTGTTGCAGGTTGTGAGGAGGTGGAAATGTTAGATTTTTGAGCTGCTTGTATGCTGTAGGATCCCACTCCTGTTTGCTCCTCAGTGGTTGCTGCTGGCAAATCCACGCACAATGATGGGTGGACTGGTTACTCCGCACTGCTCCTGCAGGTCAACTCGCCTGTAACATTTGAGGTGGTTGATCTGTAGAAGGAAAGTGGGGGTCTCTGAGTGAGAAGCTGCTGTCTGTAAGTCCAGTAAAGTAACTGGAGTTTGGGGCAAGTAGGCTCATCCAGAGGACCGTGGACTCTAGTTGTCAACAGCTGATGTCTGAGTTGCCAAGGACTGGTGTCAAGAAATATTTCTCTTGTTTTGTCTATACTTACTGGCATTTTTGTGCCAAAGAGCCTAAGAGCTGTTCAGATGTCAGAAGGACAAATACCTACCAAAACAATGGAGTAGCAGAAAGAGAAAAAGGTTGGTATTTTACCCTTTCTCCTTCAGGCAATGATTCAACCTCTAGATTTGTAACAGTTTTGGGCTTTGGTCTCTGTTAACATTTTAAGGGGGCCCAATCAGCAAAACTCGCAATAGCCTCTGCTTGGTGAAACCTGCCAGCTGAAACCAAACTGTAACACAGAGGGTGACACTATCACTCATTGTTTTACAAGAAGAATTCTCTCCTGTTTGATGGAATGTTGTTTATTTTGACATGAATGGTTCTGGGTCTATGATTTTGATCAGTCTTTCTGTGAAGCCATGCATTTAAGAAGTAAAGCAGCCCAAGTGAAATTCACTATATCTCAGACAATCTCTCATAACCCCATTTCCCTGGTTTGATTGGGCCATTGTCTTGCTAAAGCACCGATGGTGCCAATCCAGGTCTCTGCAGTACATCGGACAAGATCACTTTGTGATACAGCAGTGCTCACAACACAATTTAAGGCCCATAGTTCACTATACCATTTCCTTTCTACCTGTAGTACTTTAGTCAGTGCCTGCTGAATCATGTGCCTTCTAGACATTTATGCTACAGCCAACTTATCACCTCCACCTTTGGGCTCAGGAGCAAGGGATTTGCAGTGAAAAGATATTAGTCACCACTACCATTTCACAATACAAAATCCCTCAGACTTGTTCTCCGTTCTGTACAGTTGCTTTAATCAATGGCTTCCTAGACTTGCAGTTACGTTCTCCATTATCTGCACACGGTATGTGTTATCTGTAATGTTCCTCCTAAGGCAAGATTTAAATTTGAAACAACCCTTGCCTAAAACTCAAGTGACAATCCATCACAGTACAACCATCCTCCTGTCAACTTTATTCAGGTGTGGTCAAATTCTCCTGACGTCTGACCTACCATTTTGCCCACTGTGTTCCTCCAGATTTCTAACAACTGCATTGTCAAATTGCAAAAATGCACATTACAATATGATGATTGATGGCAGCATTATAGTACAGCAGATGGTTTCTCAAGCACACAATTTAGTCTTGATTAAAATATTCCCATTGGCTCAAGAATGATCAAAGCTATTCTGCTAGCCAAATGTTTGTGATTTCAGCTGACTACAGCTGGTGATCTGAAACATTGGTGTAATCAGCTGCAGAGTGTCTCGATCCTACCTGCTTACATCCCCCAAAGCATTGTGCTGCTTTCTGCCAGATTAAATCAGATGGAAAAACTCTGACTGGTAAACAGGATGGAACCTACCTTGAGCTCCTCTGTTTGGGCCATAACAGGAGATGGGTTTTCTGTCTGGATTTTATTCAAACTGACATCCCTTTTTTCACTTTTTTCTTTTATAAGTGGTTGTTTTATTAACCAGCTCCGTTCTGCAGTTGGGCACCCACTCTTTCGTGCTGTAGTTTGTTTCATGGGAGCTGTCACCTGTCTGGAGTATTCTCCACAGAAGCTTGGAGATGGAGTTAATGAACTGTCAAGGGCTTTAGCCTATACTGTGGGCTTCTGTTCAAAAGCATCCAGGCTGAAACCCCTCTGCAATCTAGTGTTGCGACATAATCACAGGGTTAAAGAATGCTTTTTTTAATTTAAATTGAAATTAAACCTCTGAAAGAAACTGCCTTCAGCTTGTCTGTTTTTTTTAATTAAAATAAGACGCATCTCATTCATACATCTGTCCTTGAACACATCAAGACAGGCCTATTCTGATTCCCTATTGGCTGGCCTTTCCTTTCCACTCTCTGTAAAACTTTCATCCATGTGGCACAGTGGTTAGCACTGCTGCCTCACCGCGCCAGACACCCAGGTTTAATTCCTGCCTCAGGCGACTCTGTGCAAACTCCACACATTCTCCCGTGTCTGTGCGGGTTTCTTCCGGGTGCTCCGGTTTCCTCCCACTGTCCAAAAATGTGCAGTTTAGGTGAATTGGCCATGCTAAATTGCCCGTAGTGTTAGGTGAAGGAGTAAATGTAGGGGAATGGGTCTGGGTGGGTTGCACTTCGATGGGTGGTTGTGGACCCGTTGGGCCGAAGGGCCTGTTACCACATTGTAAGTAATCTAATCTAACAATTTTTCCTATCTCCGCTGACATCTGTCATTCCCTATTAGATTTTAATGTTCCGAGGATGTTTTATTACGTATGTGCTGCGGTGTAAAGCTAACCTGTGAAATATGTGACTTGTGCTGATACCTGTTGCTGAATGGAGAGGAGAGTGGAATCATTGTGATGGAAGGGGGTACGAGAGTGTAATTGGGGCCTGGGAATCAGGTTAAGTGAACAAGAAACAGATTCTGGCTTAATGATGGGAATGCCTTGTTAATTGGATGAGGGAGGGGATCCAGGTCAATGAATGATCGAGGGAGTCTGAGTGAACAGTGGGGAAGGGGTTCCTGAATGGGTTAGTGACTCAATCTGGGTTGTTGAGTGGATGGGACTGAAGCCTGCATCCACAATTTCTTTGGCTCTCCAAGTCTGTTCAAAGACTGAGTGACCCTGCTCAGAAAGAATCACACTAGCCAAGTGTGGAGCTCAGCAGCTGCAAAAGATGGCTTTTCAACTTCCAGTTGGAGACGTGTTGATTCATCACAATCAGTAGGCAGATTGGCCTGGTCATTATTGTGCATTAAGCCTATTCACTAGCTGTTAGGATGCTTACCATCAGTTGGTTCCTGGTTTTTAAAAAAAGCCCCTAAAAGTATGTTTGAGCGGCAGGATGGACTGTCAGCTGATATGGTTTGAGCTTATCTATTCAGATTGTCATGTGATCTTTAAGACACGCAAAGGGGCTGGTAATGTTGCATCCCATGTAGTTGTTTGTTTGTGAATGATAGGACAATTTTGCAATTATAAATACCATATGTCAACAAAATGAGAACTGGCTAGAACATAGGCAGGCTGTCTCTAAATCAGCTGCAGTGTTTAAACAAACCTTTTGATGCTTCCTGAATTGCAAAATTACATAGCATTCTCCACCAGGAATCTAAGGCTGATCTTGTTGTTTTTTAAAAATATACCTTCTCACAATAGTGTGGTGCAAAGGCCCACAAAGAATCATGGGCATCTCTCTTTGAGAAATGTTGGTTATGTACAACTTGATAGCAAGCACTCCAGGGGCCACAGTCTTTTCCCTAGACTGGGGGGGCGAGAGTTCCAAACTAGAGGGCATATTTTAAGGTGTGAGGAAAAAGAGATTTTAAAAGGGACCTGAGGGGTAATATTTCCACATAGAGGATGGTTCATTTGTGGGATGAACTGCTAGAGGACCTGGTTGATGCGGGTACAGGTGCTATTTTAAGAAATATTTGGACAGGTATATGAATAGTAAAGGTTAGAGGGAAACGGTTTGAATGCAAACAAATGGGACTGGTTTGGGACACTTGGTTGGCATAGACAGGTTGGACCAAAGGCCCTATTTCTGTGCTGTGTGACTCTTCAGAGTAGGGTGAGATGACAATGCATGCCTCCATAACCTACAGCATGGGGATTAGACCTGCACTGATGCGCCTCAACACCCCCGACTCTCATAATACCAAAATGTCAATATTGAATTTAGATTGACCCTTGAAGTGCTTTACTAAGGGAATGTTAAATGTTGGAGGTGCTGTCCCACAAATGTAATTAAACCATAAAGCTTTGCCTTGCCTGTTCAACCTAAACCTAAAATATTGCACAGCATTATTTTGAAAGGCAAGAGCGTTCCGTCACTGGTATCCTGACCTAAGTCCACCTGAAAGCAATTTGTCTGGTTATTCTAAAAAGTAGCAGAGACTCCTATGTGCAAGGTGGTTGCAACTTTTGTTTCATGACAGCATTGACAACTATAAAATGTAAAGTGCTTTGGAGTGTCCCAAATTGTGCTTATGGAGATGCACATGCTAAAAGCATCTTTCCCTCACAATACCATTCTGCGCTAGGTATCAGCGCACGTTAGTATTACTAGTGAGTATGACAACTCTCATAATTGGTTAAGGTGTTGCTTTAATCCAGGCATTAAAGTTTCAAAGCTGTTAGTTCAGCTATGCATCCCTGGAACAGCTGGGACTTGAACCCTGGCTTCCAGGATCAGACGTTGGGTTTGAGATGAGTGTAGGCAGTCAAATATTTTTAAGAGTGTGGTGCTGGAAAAACAGCAGGTCGGGTAGCATAGCAGGAGAATCAACATTTTGAGCAAGGGACCTTCCTGATGAAGGGCTCTTGCCCGAAATGTTGACTCTCCTGCTTCTCGGATGCTGCCTGACCTCCTGTGCTTTTCCAGCACCACGCACTTGACTTTGGTCTCCAGCATCTGCAGTCCTCACTTTCTCCTTGACAAAAATATTTGACTATCAGTATGGACTGATGAAACTGCAGTGCAAATACTATACACTAGAGGGTACTCATGGCTTAGAATTACTGTGAACTGGAGACTCAGAACAATCTAATTGTTGGGAAGCTGTAGAGTCATATAGCACCAAAACAGATCCTTTGATCTAATTTGTCCAGGTCGACTAGCTATCTTAAATAAATCTAGTCCCATTTGCAAGCATTTGGTCCATAACCCTCTAACTCCTTCATATATCCATCCTTTTAAATATAATTGCACCATCCTCCACTTCTGGCAGCTCATTCCATGCACACACCACTCTGTGTGAAAACATTGCCCCTTAGATCCCTTTTAAATGGAAGATTTTATTCATTTAAACCATAATTTGGTCATGCAGCTCTGTTGATTAACTATGACTGTGTTAATTTTCTCATCATTGGGAGTGTTAGTGCAATTGTGAGAAGGGAAGAGATTGAGTAGTTTGGGCCAGTCATTTATCTGTGCACTGTTTGCGTGTCTCACCCTCACCTCCAGTCAGTTTGCACTCTTGCGTATACCGTGACTGCGATCCACTGATGTTTCGGGAAATGTCTTCACTCTGTTGCGTTTTGGGAAGGTTTACATTTCGCAAAGAAGGCTAGCGTGTAATTTGGAAACAAACGATTAGTCTTAATTACTCGGGAACCACAGGAAGCAACGAGTCTCTGATGTTCCCAGCATTGTCCAGCTCCCTTGGGATATTGCTTCTGAAAGAAGGTTTCTTGTGTTAATGGTGGCCATGTGGCACATTAATGGAGCAAAACTGGTCTTGGTTTTATTTGATGGATGATCTGATAGTATTCCGATGGCTGAGACAGCATTTAGTGCCCATCCTGAAGTGCCCTAGAATAAGCACCCTGCCAGGTCAGGTAAGGTTGGCAGGTTTCCCTCCATGAAGGACACCAGGTGGGTGTTTTTCTTTTATTTATTCATTTTATGGGATGAGGGCATTGCTGGCTGTCCCTAGTTGCCCCCTTGGGGTGAGCCGCTGCCTTGAACCACTGCATTCAGTGTTCTGTGAGTTGACCCACAATACCATTAGGGACAATGAACAACATTAACCATTAGACCAGTCTTTTTAATATTGAATTGAAGTTGCACCGTCTGCCATGGCAGGATCCGAACGCATATCCTCCAGAGCATTAACCTGGGGCTCTGGATTGCCACTGTCACTGCCATTGCCGTTATATCTCTACTCGCCCATTCTCAGAGAATGCCAGTTCTTGTTGTGGAATACCAAGCTTTGTTGAGGACAGTTTAAGAATAAGCAGTTTTCCCATGCAGGGCTTTGCCAGACAGCAACTACATTTTCGTTGGTTTTTTTTATATCATCTGCAGCAGTTTTTATATTGTCTGTAGCAGTTTTTTTTTAAAGAAAAACACATTTTGGGATTAAATGTTAAAATTATTCATCATACTCGTGATACATCATCTTGACCATTACCCAGGTCCAACGAATTAAATCAAATCCATTTTTTTTTTAGATTAGATTCCCTACACTATGGAAACAGGCCCTTCGGCCCAACCAGTCCACACTGACCCTCTGAAGAGTAACCCACCCAAACCCATTTCCCTCTGACCAATGCACCTAGTGCTATGGGCAATTATAGCATAGCCAATTCACCTAACCTGCACATCTTTGGACCGTGGGAGGAAATCAGCATAGACATGGGGAGAACATGTAAACTCCACACAGACTGTCACCCGAGGCTGGAATCGAACCTGGGTCCCTGGTGCTGTGAGGCAGCAGTGCAAACCACTGAGCCACCATGCCTCCCTTTTTGTTTCATTACAACCAGTGGGGAAAAAAATAGTTAAATACGTACAAAAAGAAAGCCACACACACACACACGCAAATTCATTCTCTTAGCCTCTGTCAATATTATCTTTATAGGTCTAAGTGAATTTATGTACATTCTGCACAAAGTGTCTACAATTGCATGTGATTTCTGACTTTGTTCTGGGGAACTGCACTGCTGCTTCTCCTCCCTTTGCAGCCCTGGAGGTGTATCATTCCTGACTGCATCCGTGCCCTGCATCGGTTACTGGGGCCTTAGATTGACTGCTGGGTCAGCTGGGTGTATTTCCCAGTTTGCCTCAGTGGGCATCTCTGTACACAAGGCGGTCATCTCAATGAGACCCACTCCAGGTACTGACTCCGACCCCACCCCCAGCTCCACACCCACACCAGCTCCCAGCCCTGCCGAGTTTTCACCATCCCTCCAGACCTCCCCCTCACTGAGGACGAACGATCAGTCCTCAGCAAAGGATTCATCTTCGTCCCCCTCCGTCCACACATCAATGAATTTAATACACGCTGTGACATCGAACAATTCTTCCGTCGCCCCCGGCTCCGAGCTTACTTTCACAATCAGAACTCCCGCCCACCTTCCAAGGACCCCTTCGCCCACCTCCAACGCACTGCATCCACCTGGACACCCCGCGCTGGCCTAATACCTGCCCTCGACCTCTTCATTTCCAACTGCCGCCGGGACATTAACC
>NC_057748.1:3486779-3489190 GCF_004010195.1 Chiloscyllium plagiosum
TCCATCTCCATCAGTGACGACCGACTTGACACTGACATTTTCTACAAACCCACAGACTCCCACAGCTACCTGGATTACACCTCTTCCCACACTATCTCTTGCAAAAATGCCATCCCGTATTCCCAATTCCTCCACTTCCGCCGTATCTGCTCCTAGGAGGACCAGTTCCACCATAGAACACACCAGATGGCGGCCTCCTTTAGAGACCGCAGTTTCCCTTCCCACGTGGTTAAAGATGCCCTCCAACGCAACTTGTCCACATCCGCACCTCCGCCCTCAGACCCAACCCCTCTAACCGCCGTAAGGACAGAACGCCCCTGGTGCTCACCTTCCACCCTACCAACCTTCGCATAAACCAAATCATCCGCCGACATTTCCGCCACCTCCAAACAGACCCCACCACCATGGATATATTTCCCTCCCCACCCCTCTCCGCCTTCCGCAAAGACCGTTCCCTCCGTGACTACCTGGTCAGGTCCGCGCCCCCCTACGATCCACCCTCCCATCCTGGCACTTTCCCCTGCCACTGCAGAAACTGTAAAACCTGTGCCAACACCTCCTCCCTCACCTCCATCCAAGGCCCTAAAGGAACCTTCCACATCCATCCAAGTTTTACCTGCACATCCACCAATATCATTTATTGTATCCGTTGCTCCCGATGCGGTCTCCTCTACATCGGGGAGACTGGGTGCCTCCTAGCAGCGCGCTTTAGGCAACATCTCCGGGACCCAACATTTCAACTCCCCCTCCCACTCTGCTGAGGATATGGAGGTGCTGGGCCTCCACCGCCGCTCCCTCACCACCAGACGCATGGAAGAAGAACTCCTCATCTTCCCCCTCGGAACACTTCAACCCCAGGGCATCAATGTGGACTTCAACAGCTTCCTCATTTCCCCTTCCCCCACCTCATCCTAGTTTCTAACCTCCAGCTCAACACTGTCCCCTTGTTTTGTCCGGACTTGTCCGACCTGCACAGCTCCTTTTCCACCTATCCACTCCGCCCTCTCCTCCCTGACCTATCACCTTCATCTCCTCCCCCACTGACCTATTGTACTCTACGCTACTTTCTCCCCAACCCCACCCTCCTCTAGCTTACCTTTCCACTCTTCAGGCTCTCTGCCTTTATTCCTGATGAAGGGCTTTTGCCCGAAACGTCGGTTTTGCTTGTCCTCTGATTTTGCCTGAATTGCTGTGCTCTTCCAGCACCACTCATCCAGATCCTTGCTCTAATGGAGCAGATTGAAGGGGGGAGATTTGATCGAGGTGTCTGAAGTCATGAAAGGTTTTGATAAGCGACAGTGAGGGCTGCAGATGCTGGAGATTAGAGTAAAGAGTGTGGTGCTGGAAAAGCACAGCAGGTCAAGCAGCATCCGAGGAGCAGGAAGATGGATGTTTCAGGCAAAAGCCTGAAACCTATCAGGTTTTGATAATGAGTAAAAAGAAATTGTGTCCACAGCAGACCAAAAGGAACACAGTTGGCAAAGGAACCAAGGGCAGTAGAAGCTGATGTGATTTTATGTAGTGAATTATTGGGATCTGAAACATGCAGCCTGAAGAGAGAGCTAAGAGCAGCAAGGAGGGGACATGAAAGGTCCTTAGTTGGTAGGATTAGGGAAAACCCTAAGGCTTTCTATAGGTATGTCAGGAATAAAAGAATGACTAGGGTAGGAATAGGTCCAGTCAAGGATAGTAGTGGGAAGTTGCGTGTGGAGGCTGAAGAGATTGGGGAGACACTGAATGAATACTTTTCGTCAGTATTCAATCAGGAACAGGACATTGTTGTCAATGTGAGTACTGAGTCACAAATAAGTAGAATGGATGGCTTTGAGGTATGTAGAGAAGAGGTGTTGGAAATTCTGGAAAGGGTGAAAATAGATAAGTCCCCTGGGCCTGATGGCATTTATCCTAGGATTCTCTGGGAAGCAAGGGAGGAGATTGCAGAGCCATTGGCCTTAATTTTTATGTCCTCGTTGTCTACAGGAGTAGTGCCAGAAGATTGGAGGCTAGCAAATGTGGTTCCCTTGTTCAAGAAGGGGAGTAGGGATAACCCTAGAAACTATAGGCCGGTGAGTCTCACTTCTGTGGTGGGTAAAATCTTAGAGAGAATTGTAAGGGATAGGATTTATGAACATCTGGATAGGAATAATGTGATCAAGGATAGTCAGCATGGTTTTGTGAAGGGCAGGTCGTGCCTCACAAACCTTATTGAATCCTTTGAGAAGGTGACAAAGGAGGTAGACGAGGGGAAAGCGGTAGATGTGGCGTATATGGATTTTAGTAAGGCATTTGATAAGGTACCCCATGGTAGACTACTGCAAAAAATACAGAGGTATGGCATTGAGGGTGAGTTGGAGGTTTGGACTAGGAATTGGCTGGCTGGAAGAAGACAGAGGGTAAAGGTTCATCTTGGA
>NC_057748.1:3489724-3506356 GCF_004010195.1 Chiloscyllium plagiosum
AAGGGGGCAAAGCTTTAAATTAAGGGGGGTTAGGTATAGGACAGATGTTAGGGGTAGGTTCTTTACTCAGCGAGTCGTGAGTTCATGGAATGCCCTGCCAGTAGCAGTGGTGGACTCTCCCTCATTATGGGCATTTAAGTGGGCATTGAATAGGCATATGGAGGATAGTAGGCTAGTGTAGGTTAGGTGGGCTTGGATCGGCGCAACATCGAGGGCCGAAGGGCCTGTACTGCGCTATATTCTTCTATGTTCTATGAAAGGACGGTGGAAGCACATTCAATCGTAACTTTCAAAAGAAAATGGAATAAAAACTAGAAAGAGAAAGGCTGCAGAGAAAGAACCAAGTGAAGTGGGATTGATTGGATGGCCTACAATAGTCTCCTTATGAAATGGTTGCTGAATCCTGTAGAAATACACAGGAACTCAAGCATAAGATGAAGGTTTGCTTGCTGAGTGGAAGGTTCATTTCCTGATGTTTCGTCACCCTACTAAGTAACATTTTGAGTGGGCCTCTGGGTGAAGCATTGCTGATGATTCTTGCTTTCTATTTATATGTTTGGGTTTCTTTTGGGTTAGTGATGTCATTTCTTGTGGTGATGTCATTTCCTGTTCTTTTTCTCAGGGGATGGTAGATGGAGTCTACTACCATCCCTGAGAAAAAGAACAGGAAATGACATCACCAACCCAAAGAAACCCAAACATGTAAATAGAAAGCAAGCATCAATAGCAGTGCTTCGCCCGGGGGCCCACTGAAGATGTTATCTGGTAGGGTGACAAAATGTTTGAAAATGAACCTTCCAGCTCAGCGAGCAAACCTACATCCAAAGCCTCAACCTGAGCTACAAATCTTTTCAAAACTCATCAAGCATAAGACTTTAAGACATTGGAGCAGAAGTAAGCCCATTGCATCTGCGCCACCATTCAATGAGGTTGTGGCCAATCTGATAATCCTCAACTCCACTTTCCTGCCTTTAGCCAATGACCGTTGATTCCCTTGCTGATTAAAATGTTCCTTGGAGGGTGGCACAGTGGTTAGCACTGCTGCCTCACAGCACCAGAGACCTGGGTTCAATTCCCGCCTCAGGCGACTGACTGTGTGGAGTTTGTATGTTCTCCCCGTGCCTGCGTGGGTTTCCTCCGGGTGCTCCGGTTTCCTCCCACAGTCCAAAGATGTGCAGGTTAGGTGAATTGGCCATGCTAAATTGCCCATAGTGTTAGGTGAAGGGATAGATTTAGATTAGATTAGATTACTTACAGTGTGGAAACAGGCCCTTCGGCGGGTCGGTGTGGGCTTGTTGGGCCGAAGGGCCTGTTTCCACACTGTAAGTAATCTAATCTAATCTAAAGTCTCATTTAAAGAAAAAAAATGTTTCTTGGGTCTGCTCCTGGGCCTGGCCAAACTGGCCATCAACAGGTCGAGAAAAATAAATCTCACACCTGCACACACACCATGGGTGCTGGGGAAAAAATAAGCACTACCGCACTTAGGTAGAAAAAGAAAAGAAAAAAGTAAAAAAATAAAATGTTTCTTGGGTCTGCTCCTGGGCCTGGCTAAACTGGCCATCAACAGGTCGAGGCAGCGGGCCGTGGAGGGGGTCGGACCTGAAGGAGCACGCGGTGTCGACCAATACCCTGGAGTTGTTCAGGGAGAGGTGGGCGCCGCAGGGAGTGGAGTGCATCATTTCTCCCTCCAACTCTATTTTGATTTAGTCCCTACCCTCCCCTTCACTGTTTTGATCACACAGCACTGCCCTTTGATGTGAAGGGCAGTGTTTGTCACTGGCCACTCGGGAGTTTTCCTTTCTTCCTGGTGGTGGAAATTGAATAAAGATTCGTGCACTTTGTGTCTCACACCTGCACACACACACACCATGGGTGCTGGGGAAAAAAATAAGTACTAAAAAAAATGTTTCTTTCTCAGCCTTAGATATGCTCAATGACTCAGCCTCTGCAGTAACGAATTCCACAGATTCACTCCCCTCTGAGAGAAGAGATTCCTCCTCAGGTATAGTGGACAATGAAGACATTTACCTCAGAGTACGATGGGAACTTGATCAGATGGGTCAATGAGCTTTGGAGAGGCAGATGGAGTTTAGATAACTGTGAGGTGCTGCATTTTGGAAAGCCAAGTCAGGCAGGACTTATGCAATTAATGGTGAGGTCCTGGAGAGTGTTGCTGAACAAAAAGACCTTGGAGTGCAGGTTCAGAGTTCCTTGAAAGTGGAATCACAGATGGGTCAATGACCTTTGGAGAGGCAGATGGAGTTTAGATAACTGTGAGGTGCTGCATTTTGGAAAGCCAAGTCAGGCAGGACTTATGCAATTAATGGTGAAGTCCTGGAGAGTGTTGCTGAACAAAAAGACCTTGGAGTGCAGGTTCAGAGTTCCTTGAAAGAGGAATCACAGGTAGATAGGATAGTGAAGAAGGTGTTTGATATACTTGCCTTTCTTGGTCATTGCATTGAGTTTAGAAGTTGGGAGGTCATGTTGCAGTTGTACAAGACATTGGTTAGGCAACTTTTGGAATACTGCAACCGTTCTGGTCTCCCTGCTATAAGAAGGATGTCGTGAAACTTGAATGGGTTCAGAAAAGATTTACAAGGATGTTGTCAGGGTTGGAGGAGTTGCGATATAGGGAGAGGCTGAACAGGCTGGGGCTGTTTTCTCTGGAGCATCGGAGGCTGAGGGCTGTCCTTATAGAGGTTTATAAAATTATGAGGGGCATGGATAGGGAGTCAAGTTCTTTTCCCCAGGGTGGGGGAGTCCAAAACTAGAGGGCAAAGGTTTAAGCTGAGAAAGGGATCGAAGGGGCAATGTTTTCACGCAGAGGGTGGTGTGTGTATGGAATGAGCTGACAGAGGAAATGATGGAGACTGGTACAATTACAACATTTTAAAGCCAATTGGATGGGTATATGAATAGGAAGGGTTTAGAGGGATATGGGCCAAATGTTGGCAAATGGAAGTAGATTATCTGGTCGGCATGGACGGGTTGGACCAAATGGTCTTTATGACTCTATCTCAGTCATAAATGTGTGACCCCTTATTCTGAGGTGATGCGCTCTGGTCCTAGACTGTCCCACAATGGGAAGCAATCTCTCTGCCTCCCCCACCTCCCCCAGTGAAGTCATCTAAGAACCTTATATAGTTCAATAAAAGGTCTCCTCTCAGTCTTGTGAACTCCAACGAGTATTGACCCAAACCATTCATGAGGCAGTGCCACTATACCCGGGCATCAGCATAGCAAACCTCCTGTGGACTACCTCCACTGGCCGTCTATCCTGGCTGGAGGGACCAGAACTGTTCACAGTATTCCAGCTGTGCCCTAACCACTGCCTTGTGTGGGTGAAAGTGAGGACTGCAGGTGCTGGATATTAGAGTTGAGTTTGTGGTGCTGGAAAAGCACAGGTCAGGCAGCATCCGAAGAGCAGGAGAATCGACGTTTCAGGCAAAAGCCCTTTCTCCTGTTCCTCGGATGCTACCTGACCTACTGTGCTTTTCCAGCAGCACACTCTCCACTGCTCTTGTCCAGTTTTAGTAAAACCTCCTTACTTCTATACTCCATTCCCTTTGACATAAAAGTAAGTTGTTGACATTGTTGAACATTAACAATCCTCAACACATCTGCACATTTCAACCAAGTGAAGATACATCAGAGAATGTGAAATATATGTTTATTGATACACTGCATCAAGCGATAGATTTTCTCTTGAGAAAATCGTTAACAGAAGGAGCATTGCAAACCAATGATAGATCATACAGTCTTAAAACATTTTTGTGTGGTTCTTCAAGAATCTCGATAGTTATGTGTTACGTGCTCAGTGGTAAGCAACAGTTAGGATTTTGATTCATCAAACAGGAGTGAAGGGCAGGTATGAATTCGAGTCGTTTTTCTCTCGTTTCCTGTTGTCCTTCATGTGACCCAACTCACATCTCACACATGGGTCTTAACTCCAGCACTGCACACAGGGAGTGCTGCACTGTCAGAGTTGGATGGGACTTCAAATCGAGGCACACTCACGGGCATATGAAGCATTATTTAGGTTGTCCAAGCCAATATTTACCTCTCAAACAACGTCACCGAAAAAGATGACCCAGTCATTGTCACATGAGATCTTGCTGTGCGCAGAATGTCCACCGCGTTTCCCAGCAGTATGACATGCCAGAGGTTTGCAGCTTGTGAAAGGTCATTGTCTAGTTCTGGTGCTGCAGGCAAGAGCACTAGCCTCCCAGTAACCACCCATTGAGCCTTTGTACTGTTTTATATTTCATCCTCTCAGTCTATTAAACTCCTTCATAGAATCCCAACAGCATGGAAACAGGCCCTTCGGCCCAACAAGTCCACACTGACCCTCTGAAGAGTAGTAACCCACCCAGACCCATTCCTCTACCCTATTATCCTATATTTACCTCTGACTAATGCACCTAACCTCCACATCGCTGAATGCTATGGGCAAGTTGGCATGGCCAATCCACCCTGACCCGCACATCTTTGGACTGTGGGAGGAAACCCACACAGACACAGGGAGAATGTGCAAACTCCACACAGTCACCCGATGTGGGAATTGAATCTGGGTCCCTGGTACTGTGAGGCAACAGTGCTAACCACTGAGCCACTGTGCTACCTGTAACTAACTAATAACCCCTTGACTCAATTCTACTCAATCTCTCCTTATGGGCCAGGGATCCCATTGCAGGAATCATCATTCCTTCTGTTGTGGACCATGCCAGACCTCCTCAAAACATTTCCAGACCCTAACTTTTCTAGTTGGTTCAGGCAGATGGAAGGTGGATCTCCCAGGCGTGATACAGTTGGTCAAACCACTTGGCTTCAAGTGAAACAGAATTTAATTACGTACCACTGAAGGAAACACAAACAAAACAGGAGTAAGAGCAACAATTTCAAAACCTGACTGAGACGATATCCCCTGCGACTTAACACAGAGCCATTCTGATTTCCTGCAACGTCCCCGAGAGAGCCCCCTTGGAGAAAAGGTAAATTCAAACACAGGTTCTTTCCAGAGAGAGAGAGGTAGCAGTGAGAATCTGCCAGGGATCATTGGCTAAAGCATGGCACCTCTTCTCATCCCAGCAGCTTCTCTGGGTCACCAGCTAAAACCTAAACCAAACTAGACAGTCCCTGAACTGGAAGAAGTGGTCACTCCCCTGTCATTGTACAAGTGCTTCCAAAAACAAAACCTAAAAACTTTTTCTGATTGTTGCTTTAGGCAGTATCTGTTAGCTATTCCAGGCAAATCGGAACCTCTGTCTTTTACAACCCCTCTTGAAAAAAAGCCAAGGACAATGTAACCTTGTTAAAGTTGCAGAATCGTCACACTGCTTCGATATAATCTGGAGCCCTCTCTACATCCTGTCCTGGTTCAAATAAAAACTTTGCATTTTTAAAGCGTGCTCCGTACATTGTAAATTACTTTGCAACCAGTGTCCCTCAAGCAAGCATGTCATCTGTATTACTAGTGTTAGCTAAAGCAGGAATGTTGGCTGTAACGGCTGGATAATAACCTACTGTCTGAATTGTGAGACCCATCCGACAGCTAGGCAGAGCTATGTCACCTATGTGAGAGAGTATTCGGAGTATTGTTCACAATATTGATCACTTTATTGAAGGAATGATGTAAGTGCATTGGAAACAGTTCAGAGAAGCTTTGCCAGATTAGTACAGTTGGTTCTGCCATAACGCGAATTGGCTATAACGTGATTGAAGAGTTTAGAATTTTGTGTTATTTGTAAGACAGGAGCTTTCCTTACCAATATTGGCTGTAAGGCAATTCCAGTGCAAATGGTTTAAATGGTGCTGCTATTATGCGATTTTCTTATAACACGGGATTGCAGGGGAAGGGAACTATCGCATTATATCAGAACTGACTGTGTCTGGAATGAAACATAGACAATGGGAGCAGGCCATTCAGTCCCTCGATCATGTTTCATCATGATCGTGGCTGATCACCTAGCTCACTAGCCCGTTTCTGTTTCTCACCCATGATAAGTGAGTGGGACTAAAAGTTGAAACAAAAACATCCAGAAAGTGATGGAGAAACTCAACAAAAGCAGAGAGAAACAGAGTTTGTGACTCGAGTCCAATGACTTCTTCAGAACAGAGTAAACATTGACCGAGTTAGGGCTGTATCCATTGGCGTTTAGAACAGTTAAGAGGTGTCTTGATTGAAATATGTAAGATTCTGAAGGGTCTTGACAGGGTAGGTGTGGAGAGAATGTTCCTTCTTGTGAGAGAGTCAAAGGGTCATTTCTTAAAAATCAGGGGTCACCCATTTAAAATCCCTACAGTGTGGATGCAAGCCATTCAGCCCATCAAGTCCAAACTGACCCTCTGCAGGAGATCCCACTCCCCTACTCCTGCGCTTCCCATGGCCAATCCACCTAACCTGCACATCTTTGGACTGCAAGGGGAAACTGAAACACCTGGGGGAAACCCACGCAGACAAGATGTTAACTCCACACAGACAGTCGCCTGAGGCTGGAATCAAACCCGGGTCCCTGGTGCTGTGAGGCAGCAGTGCTAACCACTGGGTCACCCTTTGCTCATGAGTCTTTGGAGCTCCTTCTGAAAGATGGAAGCAGAGTTCTTGACCGGTTTTAAGGCAGAGATGGATAGATTAAGCAAAGGGGGTGAAAGGTTATCAGAGGCGGGAATGTAGATTTGAGGTTCCAATCAGATCAGCCATGATTTTAGTAGATGGTGGAGTAGGATTGAGGGGCAGAGTGGCCTAATCCAGATTATATTTTGTGGAATTGTATACCCCAGAGTGTTAGTCTAGGCCTCACGGTTCCTAGCCCAGTGGCAATATTACTGTGTTCCCAGTTCCTCTTGAGCAGCAATGAATGTAAGTCATTACACCAGAGATGGATCCCAACTCATGAGGAGCTTTCAAAGCTCAACTGGGCATATTCATGAAGGAGAAGAAATTGAGTGAATGAGGGAAGAGTGGAGGAGTAAGACTAACTGGATTTCTCTTTGAAATTCTAACCCACGCTTGATGGGCTGAATGGCCATCCTTCTGCACTGTGCTGTTGTACAGTACTATGAACTAAAGCACCAATGTAGGAAGTGCTGTAGTTCAGTAGCAAAATTATGAGTAAATCAATATCACGTGCAATTCTGGTCTCCTTCCTATCAGAAAGATGTTGTGAAACTTGAAAGGGTTCAGAAAAGAGTTACAAGGATGTTGCCAGGGTTGGAGGGTTTGAGCTACAGGGAGAGGTTGAACAGGCTGGGGCTGTTTTCCCTGGAGCGTCGGAGGCTGAGGGGTGACCTTATAAAGGTTTATAAAATCATGAGGGGCATGATAGGGCAAATAGACAAAGTCTTTTCCCTGGGGTGGGGGAGTCCAGAACTAGAGGGCATAGGTTTAGGGTGAGAGTGGAATGATATTAGAGGGACCTAAGGGGCAACTTTTTCACACAGTGGGTGGTACGTGTATGGAATGAGCTGCCAGAAAAAGTGGTGGAGGCTGGTACAATTAGAACATTTAAAAGGCATCTGGATGGGTATATGAATAGGAAGGGTTTAGACGGATATAGGCCGGGTGCTGGCAGGTGGGACTAGATTGGGTTGGGATATCTGGTTGGCCGAAGGGTCTGTTTCCATGCTGTACATCTCTATGACTCTATGACAAGGTACAAGACCAGACTAGTGTGCTCTTCAGCCTAGAAACGTAAAGAACAATTTCAACATGGTGTTTAAAATGATTATAAAAGTAAGTGAATGGACTGTTTCTTCAGATGGGGAGCCAGAACAAGGTGGGGTAATCTTAAATGAAGGCCAGACTGGCGTTTGGCAGGGGTGGGGTGGTGTGGGGGGGAAGGTGGTGAAAGCTCATCCAAGAGGAGTGGAGACTGGAGCACTATTCCAGGGGAGCTGGGCATTAACTGGAAAGTGGATGAGCTTGATAGATTTTGATGGTATTGGGTGGTGTGGAATCGAGGTGGGTGAATGGTGTGGGAAGCAGATCAGCTGGAATCTAATCGTAATGTGGAGGTGCCGGTGTTGGACTGAGCTGGACAAAGTCAGAAGTCACACGACACCAGATTATAGTCCAACAGGTTTATCTGAAATCACAAGCTTTCGGAACTGGTTTACCTGATGAAGGAAAGAGCAGTGCTATGAAAGCTTGTGATTCCAAATAAACCTGTTGGACTTTAACCTGGTGTCATGTGACTGCTGACATAATCTAAACGAATAATGGATTTAGGCTCAAGTTGCTAAATTTGCCACCTCCTGTCCCAAAATGACACCAACCTGTTCAGGAGCAAAAGAAAGAAGATGGCATTTTTTGAGAGAGGTTTGATGGAGCTCTCCAGTGCACAAGGTAATGTCCACTCCTCATCCAGTGCCACCCAAAACTCATCAAACAGAATTTGCTGCTTGTGTACACCATATTCACCACGGTTTCTTGCAGAAACATCAATAACTATAGTACTGGGCAGCAGCTTTGCTACAGTGTCATCGAGACTGGAAATGTTAGCTTGCTCTCTCTCCACAGATGTTGCCTGAGCCACTGTGATTTTTTTGTTTCTGTACAGATTTGGGCAGCTGCAGTAATTTGCTCCTTTACTTCAATATGTATTGGCTTCATGGCGTCCTGAGCTCATGAAAGGTGCTATGTAAATGCATGTCTTTTTGCAGCCGATGGGTTTGATCATAGACAATGTGTATGGGCAAAGTTAGACTCGATCCTGTTCAACAGTGTCTGACTGTTGGCATAGACTGAGGAATCAGAGCCATAGAGATGTACAATACGGAAACAGACCCTTCAGTCCAATTCATCCATGCCGACCAGATATCCCAAACCAATCTAGTCCCATTTGCCAGCACTTGGCCCATATCCCTCTAACCCTTTCCTATCCATATAACCATCCAGATGCCTTTTAACTGCTGTAACTGTACCAGCCTCCACCATTTCTTGGCAACTCATTGTATACACGCACCACCCTCTGTGTGAAAAAGTTGCCCCTTAGGTCCTTTTGGGCTTAATTCTATGCCAGTTACCGGGCAGAGATGCTGATGTGCTCTGGGGCCAGATCTGCCCTTGAGACTGTGGCAACGTGTTGCTGCTGCTGCTGCCCCTCGCAATGGCGGCCCAGATGCCCACAAAGCAGGCCTTGGATCACCAGCCTCAGCCGGGAGTCGAAGCTCTTCTGCAGGTGTTTGTAGATGACGGGCAGCGCGCAGGAGCTGAGGTAGGCTAGCAGCTCACTGGCCCCTCTCAGAAAGTGAAGCAGCTTGGGAAAATGGCGATCGCCCTCACTTCTGGTGACAAAATGGGCAGGGCTGACCAGGAGGGTCTGGTAGTACGGCAACCAGAGGGCAAAGTGCGCCGAGACAGTGGCCAGGAGAAGTCCCCGGATGCAAGGGTCAAGCCACGAGGATTCGGCAAGCCGATAGGGACCTCCCTTACGGGGGCAGAGGATTAGCCAGAGGGCGTAACTCACACCAACGGTGGGGGCCAACAGGCCAGTGAAGACCATAATGGCGTCGCCCAGCTCCTTGGTCCGCAGCTGCGAGCAGTCGTCGAGCTCCTCAGAGATCTTGCTGCAGACGTAGAACAGGAGGGAGGAGAAGCTGGCCAGAGCAGCCCCACCCCACACGAAGCTGCAGATGTGCCTGGTGTTGTACGCGCTCGACATGTAGGTGTGCGGCAGCACCAGCTCGATGGAGCAGTCCAGGCTCAGCAATGTGACGGAGTAGGTGCTAACCAGAGCCGCCGTGTTGAACAGGATAAAGGAGGCTATGCACAGCTCCCAGCCGAAGGTCCACACCGGCCACAGGAGGTGATCAGGTCCCAGGAGCTGCAGAAAAGCCACCAGGTTCAGGATGAATCCCGCCAGTGCCATATTGGTGAAGTAGACATCGGGCATGAGGATGGACAACTTGTGACGTAGATTGACAACGAGAACCAAGCCATTGAGGATAAGGCCCAGGGGGAAGCCAACGACGAGGTAGGCTGTCGAGGCAATGGATAGGACCAGGCCCACCCTCTGGCAGGGGTCATCTTGACAAAACGTACTGTTCAGCCCAAAGTTGCCTTGGATACAACTCCACATTGCAATGAAGTTGTAGCCTGGAGACCAACAGAGCCTGGGACGGTGAGCAAAGCAAGGTTTATCCCTTCACAAGGAAATGTCTGTATTGTTGATGGATGTGAGGAGAGCTGCCATCTTTCTCTCAATTTCTGTAAATAAGATTTTATAAACAAATTACAACTGTAATTTGATGATCATTAAGATGTTGCCCTCTCATTACCAAAGAATTTAGATAAACGTGAGGTGCTGCATTTTGGAAAGGCAAATCAGAGCAGGACTTATCCACTTAATGGTAAGGTCCTAGGGAGTGTTGCTGAACAAAGAGACCGTGGAATGCAGGTTCATAGCTCCTTGAAAGTGGAGTTGCAGGTAGATAGGATAGTGAAGAAGGTGTTTGGTATGATTTCCTTTGTTGGCCAGAGCATTGAGTACAAGAGTTGGGAGGTCATGTTGTGGTTGTATAGGACATTGGTTATGCCACTATTGGAATATTGTGTGCAATTCTGGTCTCCTTCCTATCGGAAAAATGTTGTGAAACTTGAAAGGGTTCAGAAAAGATTTACAAGGATGTTGCCAGGGTTGGAGGATTTGAGCTATAGGGAGAGACTGAACAGGCTGGGGCTGTTTTCCCTGGAGCGTCGGAGGCTGAGGGGTGACCTTATAGAGGTTTATAAAATTATGAGGGGCGTGGATAGGGTGAATAGTCAAGGTCATTTTCCCAGGGTGGGGGAATCCAAAACTAGAGGGCATAGGTTAAAGGTGAGAGGGGAAAAATTCAAAAGGGACTTAAGGGGCAACTTTTTCACGCAGAGGGTGGTGTGCGTATGGAATGAGTTGCCGGAGGAAGTCGTGGAGGCTGGTACAATTGCTACCTTTTAAAGGCATCTGGATGGGTATATGAATAGGAAGGGTTTGGAGGGATATGGGCCAAGTGCTGGCAAATGAGACTAGATTGGGTTGAGATATCTGGTCGGTATGGACGAGTTGGACCGAAGGGTCTGTTTCCATGTTGTACATCTCCATGTCTCTATGACTGCTCCTCAGAGGGGTCTCATAGATACGAGTCCTGATTGATTCCTTCTCCCTCCAGGCTGCTCACCTGTATAGACACCCCCCGCAAACTCCCAAGACCTTGTCTGACAACCTAAGCTGGAGCTTTAACTAAAAAAAAAGTATTGACTACATAGAAACAAGCCATTCAGCCCTATTTGTCCTTGCTGGTGTTTATTGAGTTATAAAGCATGGAAATAGACCCTTCGGTCCAACTAATCCGTGCCGACCATGTTCCCAAATTAAACTAGTCCCATTTGCCTGTGTTTGGCCCATATCTCTGTGAACCTTTCCAGTTCATGTACCTGTCCAAATGTCTTTGTAACTGGACCTGCATTCCACCTGCATTCCACCACTTCCTCTGACCGCTCATTCCACCTGCCAGCCCCTCTCTGGGTAAAAAGGTTTCCCCTCGTGTCCTTACTAAATCTTTCTGCTCTCACCTTCCAAATATGCCCCCTAGTTTAGAACTTCTCCCACCCTAGTGATAAGACCTTACCTATTTACCTTAGCTAAGGCCCTCATGATTTTATAAACCTCTGTAGGGTCACCCCTCAGCCTCCTACGCTCCAGTGAAAAAAGTCCCAGCCTCTCCAGCCTCTCTTTATAACTCAAACCCTTTGTTCCCACCAACATCCTGATAAATATGTTCCAAACCTTCTCCAGCTTAATAAAGTTCTGATTAAAGTGTTGAAACAATTCAAGGGAATAGCTTAAATGAATTTATTCAATATCCACTCCATCCTCCACCGATGCTCGGTGGCAGCTCTTCAGGAATTCACCAAAGTTTGTTATGCTCCATGTGAGCATTTTTCCTTCATCAAACCAGCCTTCTATTCTTCATTTCCTCATTTATTTACTTTTTTTGTTATCTAGTCATGGGATTTGGCTGTCACGAGCTGGACCAGCGTTTATTGCCTGTCCCTAGTTGCCCCTTGAGAAGGTGGGGGTGAGCTGCCTTCTTGAACCGCTGCAGTCCATGTGCTCTGGGCAGACCCACAAAGCCCTTGGGGGGAGTTCCAGGATTTTGACCCAGCGACACTGAAGGAACAGCGATACATTTCCAAGTCAGGATGGTGAGTGTAGAATAACATGTTTCAGGGAAGGAGTTCTAAACATCTCAGGAGTCATAGCAGCTGACTGAGGTGCTGTGAGGCGGGCATCTGGTGATAAAGTCACTGAGCCAATAACCTACAGACACAGATGGATGACCTGTTGGTGTGGCTTACATGCGACTCCATGTCTTTCCAAGTCAGGATGGTGAGTGTCTTGGAGGGGAAATTGTAGGGGGTGGTGTCCCCTTGTCCTTCTAGATGGAAGTAATCGTGGGTTTGGAAGGTGCTGCCTGAAGATCTTTGGTGAATTTCTGCAGTGCATCTTGTAGATAGTACACACTGCTGCTACTGAGCGTCGGTGATGGAGGGAGTGAGTATTGAATAAATTCATTTAAGCTATTCCCCTGAATTGTTCAAACATTTTAATCAGATCACCCCTGATTATCATACAGTTACAGTATGTTCTTGTGACCTACTCTCAGCATTTAACCGTTTAATGAGAACTAGGAGCAGGAGGAGGCCATTCAGCCCCTCGAGCCTGCTCCCCCATTCAATACGATCACGGCTGATCTCATCTTAGTCTCAACTCCAGTCTGCCCACTCTCCATAACCCTTTAATATGTTTGGAATGAGCTGCCAGAGGAAGTGGTGGAGGCTGGTACAATTACAACATTTAAAAAGCATCTGGATGGGTCTATGAATGGGAAGGGTTTAGAGGGATATGGGCCAAGTGCTGGCAGTTGGGACTAGGTTAGATCGGGATGTCTGGTGGACTGAAAGGTCTGTTTCTGTGCTGTATGACTCTATTACCAATTAAAAATCTGTCTGCTCCTTAAATTCACTGATCCACCGTACCCTTTGAGAGAAGCCATTCCTCCTGATCTCTGTTTTGAATCTGTCACCTCTTATCCTGAAACTGTGACTTTCCGTTCCAGATTGCCCCACACAAGGAAATCATTCTCTCTACATCTGTTTTGTTAGCCCCCTTTCGCATCTGATTTGACAGGTTGTTCTGTTTTGTCAATGCAAATTCGCTGTAATGCGATTGCTGAAATGGGGCCACTGTTTCTAAAGCGTAACCTTGTAAAACATGTATTGGCTGTAACACGATTACATCGCCAACACTCTAAGCGCTATTTCTAAAGTGTGATTTTTCTATAATGCAGAGTTTCACAAGAACACAGCCATCGCGGTATAAAAGAACTACCTGGTAACTTCATTAGATCATCTCATTCTTCTGAACTGCAGACAGTATAGACTTTTACTGTTCAATCCTTCCTCATAAGACAAGCCCCTCACCTCTGGCATTATTCTAGTGAATCTCTTTGAACCTCATTTGTATTGGTCTGGTGACCCACACCCCCATCCAGTCCTCCAGTAACTCCCTCCTGGGATGCAATGCTCAATGTTGAACACAGAATGCTGGATTTTTAATGGGGTAAACTCTGTGAAAGGCAGGTTGTGGTTGTTCAGGACATGTAGACAGAATGAAGCTTATAGAGTTTAATCTTACTGTGTTTTGAAATTGGCAACAAGTTAGCCATCATTAATTCCCAACGTCTTATATCACATGATTTGTAAAGGCAGAGTGGCCCCTCAGTTATTGTGGACACTTAATCTCTCCCTACAACATTGCCATCAACAGATTTAAAGACTGAAAGAGCTGTGGATGCTTAAATCAGAAGTAAAAACAGAAGTTGCTGGAAAAGCTCAGCAGGTCTGGCAACATCTGTGGAGAGAAATCCGAGCTAACGTTTCCGGTCTGGTGACCCTTCCTCAGAGCCCTCCATTCCTCCGTTCTGAGGAAGGGTCACCGGACCCGAAACATTAACTTTGGTTTCTCTCCACCAGAGGTGCTGAGCTTTTCCAGCAATTTCTGTTTTGAATCCTTTTGGATTGTCAGCTCTGCATTCCTGGTGGATTCATCACACGACCTCCCAACGCACCATCTCCCCCCTCTCCACCAATGGTCTATCCAACATCCCCATCATTGCCATAGCCTGCCTTCCTGTGGCCAATGAAAAAGTGACCAGATTATGAGCAAATTCAATGTGTCTTTACTGTCAGTCAAATATCATTTCACATCAATTCTATTGTTAGCTGTTTCCACGCATTGCAAGCACTTGCTGAATAATCCCAGGTGTGCTCATAGCTACACTGACAACCAATGGCTCATTGTTGGAACTGACACGTGTTCACCCATTCTCTGCAAACAAAAAGAATATATTTTTACCTTGTCTCTTGTTGGAAACAACCAGGAGCTTGGGAACTCATTCGTCGTGGCAACGCGTCAGCTAATTACTCCCAATTTGTCAACTAATCAGCACCCTTTCATGCTGTTGAATAAATTGTTGTCCTCATTTGAAATTCCGCCTTGATGTGTTTGTCCTAATAAGTGCAAGACGAAACAATTTAGTGCCAAGCATCTCTTTTCAATAAGATTCAAATAGCATTTCCCCCATACTCGGTTAATCTCACAACGATGGCAACCCGTTGCCACAATTTAAATCACACACATTGCTCACCACAGTTTAAATAACCGTGTGTCTGAAATCCTGAGCACACAAACCCGGTGGGGGGTGGAGGGGGTGGAGCTGGTGATGCACAAGCCCCTGGAATGTACAGCAAGTACTGCGGCTGGAAATCAGATACACAGTTCTCCCGAGGCCTCTGCATTCTACAGGGAAGATATCTCATCATCACTGCAACTAGTGTCACCTTTTCCTGTTTTTTTTGGCAGTTACACATCTAGTACTGTGAAAACAAACACCAGATCAGGAGATTACAACATTGCCATCAACAATTAACACTTTCCTGGTCAGGGTTTGAACATAAGAGATGCGACGTAACCAAACTGATGGATGGGATGGCCGTGGATGGGGGAATGGGTGTGGGGGGGGGGGGGGGGGGGGGGGGCAGGTGTAGATGATTTACTGGTACAATACGGTGGCTCAGTGGTTAACATTGCTGCCTCACAGCTCCAGGGACCTGGGTTCGATTCCCAACTTTGAGTGACTGTGTGGAGTTTGCACATTCTCCCCGTGTCTGAGCGAGTTTCCTCTGGGTGCTCCGGTTTCCTCCCACAATCCAAAGATGGGCAGGTTAGGGTGGGTTGGCTGTGCTAAGTTGCCCATAGTGTGCAGGCTAGGTGCATCAGTCATGGGGAATTGCAGGGTTACCAGGATGGCGTGGGATACTCTTCAGAAGGTTGGCATTGACTTGATGGGCTGAATGGGCTACTTCCATACTTTAGGGATTCCATGAATAATTTTAATCTCCTCATTTGAAAAAGGATGTAATTGTATTTGATGCCATTCAGAAAATGTTCACTTGACTCATTTCTGGGACAAGGGTTTTTTTTTATCTTATGAAGAACTTTTCCCCATTGGAATTTCGAAGGAAGAGCTTGGAATTTAAGGTCTTGGCCAGACTGGATAGGGTGTATCTTGGCTGGACAGGCTAGAACTAGGGGTCAAAGCGCTTCTTTTGAAGTCTGAGAGGATCACTAACCTGTGGTCTCTTGCCCAGCCAGCAGTGGAAGCCTGGCTAATAAACATTTACACGAACAGGTCCAGGCAGCAGGGAGGGGGGCGTTAGGGACGACTGCCTGCCCCTCTTCCACAGCTACATCAGAGCCTGGGTGTCCATGGAGAAGGAGCACGTTGTGTCCATTGACACCCTGGAGAGGTGGGCGCCGCAGGGAGTGGAGTGCATTATTTCCCCCTCCAACTCTATTTTGATTTAATCCCTGCCCTCCCCTCCACTGTTTAATCACACAGCGCTGCCCTTCAATGTGAAGGGCGTTGCTTGTCACTGGCCACTTGGGTGTTTCCTGGTGGTGGAAATTTAAATAAAGATTTGTGCACCTTGTGTCTCTCACTGTGTCTCACACCTGCACACACACACACCATGGGGGCTGGGGAAAAAAATCAGAAGGTAGTGTGGGGATAAGGAAAAGAAAAGAGGAAAATATATATATATTAAAAAAAACCCAAAAAGAGAAAATAAAACAAGAAAAAAAGAGATATAACCAGGAGATTTAGTGTCTCCTCAGTTTAGGGGACTAAAATAAAATAAACATTTACACGGACTGGACAGAGAGATTCTTGAACGGCAAGGGAGCCAAGGTTATGGAACTATAGACAATAGACAATAGACAATAGGTGCAGGAGTAGGCCATTCTGCCCTTCGAGCCTGCACCACCATTCAATATGATCATGGCTGATCATCCTTAATCAGTATCCTGTTCCTGCCTTATCTCCATAACCCTTGATTCCACAATCCTTGAGAGCTCTACCCAACTCTTTCTTAAATGAACCCAGAGACTGGGCCTCCACTGCCCTCTGCAGCAGAGCATTCCACACAGCCACCACTCTCTGGGTGAACAAGTTTCTCCTCATCTCTGTCCTAAATGGTCTACCCCGTATTTTTAAGCTGTGCCCTCTGGTTCAGCACTCACCCATCAG
>NC_057748.1:3508519-3517283 GCF_004010195.1 Chiloscyllium plagiosum
CATTGAACTTTGGCCAGGTCCTCCCTCATAGCTCCATAGTTCCCTTTATTCAACAGAAATATTGTCACTTCTAATTGTACCCTCTCCCTCTCAAATTGCAGATTGAAGCTTATTGTATTATGGTCACTACTTGCCAATGGCTCCTTCACTTCGAGGTCTCTGATCAATTTTGGTTCGTTGCACAATACCAGATCCAGAATTGCCTTCTCCCTGGTCGGCTCCAGCACCAGCTGTTCTAAGAATCCATCTCTGAGTCTCTTTCTTGAGGTTCAATACTATCCTGATTCTCCCAGTCTACCTGCATGTTGAAATCCCCCATAGCAACTGTAGTAACATCTTTGCGACAGGCCAATTTCAGCTCCTGATTTAACTTACATCCGACATCCAGACTACTGTTTGGGGGCAAGCAGGAAAGTGGAGGTGAGGCCACAATCGAATCAGCCACAATCTTTTTAAAAAACAGAGCAGGGCCGAATGGCCTACTCCTAAGACCAACGTTGCTAGCTATAGGAATGGGAGTTGGCCATTCGGCCCCTCGGGCTTATTCTGCCCATTCCTTGTGGTTGGCCAATCTGCAACCGCTGGCCTAAGTTAAGTGTTGTGCCATTAACATCAAACCTTATAGTCGCAAGGGTCTAGGTTGTCTACAGGAGGAACTGTGAATTCTAAACCGCCCTAACCGGCATATCTTTGGACTGTGGGAAGAATTCAGAGAACCCGGAGGAAAGCCACACAGACACGGGGAGAATGTGGAAACTCCACACACAGTCAACTGAGGGTGGAATCGAACCCGGGTCCTTGGCGCTGTGAGGCAACAGTGCTAACCACTGTGCTGCCCCTTTATTTATTTTAATCAGTTTCTCCAGCTTGTTCCTGCATTATATATTCCATATATTATTTAGTTTTTTTTTAGAAAGAAGCTATATCCTTGAAATATTAACACCAATTTCATTGCACTGTCCCTTTACCTCATTCACTGAGAATCCCATTGTGTTTCCAGCAAAGAAATAGACCTTTCATCTCATTCAATCCCAGTGTTCATACTGCAGACAATCTCCACCCATTAACCACTGCTTCCTCCCAGCCTGCTCTCTCCTAGATTCCTTTATCGACGTGTTCAAGTGGAGACAATGGTGTCTTGATTGAGGTCAGTGTTCTCGTGATCTCAAACTCCCAGACAGATTATCTGAGGACTTGGGTTTGAATCTATGGCCCATGGTGACATTTCAATTCAGAAAAAAGCTGGAACAAAAAAACTAACCTAAGAGTGGCCTGATGCCTCAGTGGTTAGCACTGCTGCCTCCCAGCGCCAGGGACCTGGGTTTGATCCCAGCCTCCAGTGACTGTCTGTTAGAGTTTGCATGTTCTCTGTGTGGGTGTCTCCAAGAGCCTAAGTACATTCAGGTTAGATGGAATGGCCATGTTAAATTGCCCATAGTGTGCAGGCTAGATGGGTTAACCATGGGAAATGCAGGGTTACAGGGATGGGTAGGTTGCTCTTTGGACAGTCAGTGTGGACTTCATGGGCCGAATGGCCTGTTTCCACACTGTAGGGATTCTTATTTTGTCCTTCTTTTCCTTACCCTCACACTATCGCCTAACTGCGGGAGTGCTTATATTTCCCCAGCACTCATGTTGACTGCAGCGATTCTCATGGTGACCATTGTCAATTGTTAAAAGCCCAGCTGTTTCCTTCATGGAGTTATTCCAGTGACTGTGTCCTAGGCCTCTGGGATTCCCTTGTGAAAGCTCACCAGTGAACTCTGTCCCCTCAAATCATTCAGTTAAACCAATCCTTTGATGGCCTGTCCTAATACATGCTCACCATTAAATTTTACCCTCTCCATGTGGAGCAGCCTAGGGATGTTTTACACTGTTGAAAAGGGTTATATAAATGCAAGTTGTTGTTGTACCCATCCAAGCATACCTGACCAAATTGTGGAGATGCTGGTGCCACATTTTCCAGGATAGTTACATTTCAGATTTGTTATCAAGGTTAGATTTTGACCGTACACTGACAATGAGGGTAGTATGGTGGCTCAGTGGTTAGCAATGCTGCCTCATAGCACCAGGGACCCGGGTTTGATCCCAGTCTTGAGCAACTGTCTGCGTGGAATTTGCACATTCTCCCCGTGTCTGCGTGCGTTTGCTCTGGTTTCCTCCCACAGTCCAAAGATGTGCAGGTTAGGGTGGATTGGCCACGCTAAATTGCTCCATAGTGTTCAGGGATATGTAGACTAGGTGGGATAGCCATTGTAAATGTGGAGTACTAGAGTCTGGATGGGATACATTTTGGAGGGTTGGTGAGGACTTGTTGGGCTGAATGGCCTGTTTCCACACTGCAGGGATTCTATGATATTCTATGAGTGCAAAATAAAATTTCACATTAAGCTGGGCGGAAACATCTCAGTACTGAAGCCTGGAAATTGGGAACAGATTTTAGGGGTCCAGTTCATCCCACCTCATACTAGATTCATTCCCACTGTTTGTGAGCATTTTGGCAAGACCAGGCCAACTCGAGTCGAGGGAAAAACACCAAAGAATGAATTGATCCGTTACATAACTGGCTTATAGACACATTACAAAGGAACAGTAGCTGTGTTTTTTAACGTGCTTGTTGGCAAGGGAGATATTGTTCCAAACCCTTGCCTCTTTCATGGATACATTTTCAATTTCTACTCACATCCTTAATCAGCAAAAGACCTCCCCACTGGCCACCCATTCACATGTTCCTGGACAAAAGCAGATCTCGACCTTCTATGTCTGTTCCAAGAGCACTGCCAGCCCCTGGCCTCAGTCAGCGTGAAACTAGGTCACAGCACTGGACCAGCAACAATAAATGGAAGCTTCCTCACACACACTACAGGTTTCAGGAAGACCCAATTCACTGTCACTAGGCAAGGCCCTGCTTTGTACTTTCTTCAGGAAGACAACAAGGTAACTGACCGAAAATGGGACAGCTGTGAGATTTCTCTACTGATGCATGTTAACCATGACTCGGAGCCTGCATTTTCACCACGACACAGTCAGAATGCCAATAACGCAGCCATTCCTCTAATGACCAACCACATCGAACGGTCTCCAACTCTCATTCAAGACCTCAAAATCTTCTGGAGCTCTTTTGCTGAAATAGGGGGGAGCTGTTTGACCCACAGCACCATGCCCCCAAGTAGGGCAAGGAAGCAAGCCCCAAATCCACCCTATCCAAAACCAGCCTCAAACCCTCCTTTCCCCTACCCCTACCCCAGCCATCTGAATTGCTGTGGCACCTTTCACCTGCTTGTTGTAGTTTGGTAGCTCGGGATAGTGATGGTACAGGCTCCAGTGTTCATTCCATCCTGGGTATCACTCCCCTCTTACTCTGTCACTGGCATCACACATACCCCTGTCATTGGCCAGTCTCGTATCCCCCATCATTGGCATCACACATACCCCTGTCATTGGCCAGTCTCATTTAGATAGCACTAATTAGATTAGATTAGATTAGATTACAGTGTGGAAACAGGCCCTTCGGCCCAACAAGTCCACACCGACCCGCCGAAGCGAAACCCACCCATACCCCTACATTTACCCCTTACCTAACACTACAGGCAATTCACCTGACCCTGCACATCTTTGGATGGTGGGAGGAAACCGGAGCACCCGGAGGAAACCCACGCAGGCACGGGGAGAACGTGCAAACTCCACACAGTCAGTCGCCTGAGGCGGGAATTGAACCCGGGTCTCTGGCGCTGTGAGGCAGCAGTGCTAACCACTGTGCCACCGTGCCGCCCACCTCATATCCCCCATCATTGGCATCACACATACCCCTGTCATTGGCCAGTCTCATATCCCCCATCATTGGCATCACACATACCCCTGTCATTGGCCAGTCTCATTTCCCCATCATTGGCATCACACATACCCCTGTCATTGGCCAGTCTCATATCCCCCATCATTGGCATCACACATACCCCTGTCATTGGCCAGTCTCATATCCCCCATCATTGGTTTGTTTTGGAAGGACTTACAGGTTGATACCTTTTTTTAATTCAGTCATGGGACATAAACATCTCTGGCTGGGCCATTATTTATTGCCCGTCCCTAGTTGCCCCTTGAGAAGGTGGGGGTGAGCTGCCTTCTTGAACCGCTGCAATCCATGTGCTTTGGATTGACCCACGATGCCCTTAGGGAGGGAATTCCAGGATTCTGACCCAGTGACAGTGAAGGAACTGCGATATATTCCCAAGTCAGGATGGTGAGTGACTCAGAGGGGAGCTTGCAGGGGGTGGTTTTCCAGTGTATCTGCTGCCCTTGTCCTTCTAGATGGAAGTGGTCGTGGGTTTAGAACGTGCTAAGGAACCTTGGTGGATTTCTGCAGTGCATCTTGTAGATGGTACACACTGCTGCTTAATTCTGTAACTCATCCCAAGCTCGAACTGTATTAGACATGTTTGATGGGGACATGTTGAGGGATAAAAATAGAAATTGTGGTAAAAGCTCAGCAGGTTGGCAGCATCTGTGAGGAGAAATCAAAGTTAATGGTATGGGTCCAGTGACTCTTCCTCAAAACACCAGACCCAAAACGTTAACTCTGATTTCTCTTCACAGATGCTGCCAGACCTGCTAAGTTTTTCCAGCAACTTCTGCTTTTGTTTCTGATTTCCAGCGTCTGAGTTCTTTGGGTTTTATTACAGTGTGGAAGGAGCCTTTTTCTGTATCTAAAGCCATGCTGCTCATGTCCTGGGAGCATTTGATCGGGTAGTGTGGAGGAAGGTTTGTGTTTGTGTAAATGAGCAGGGAGAGCTTTACTCTGTATCACGATTACTCAGATCTTGTAGTGAAAGAATTAACATTGTTCTATTTTCTAGAAATAGCATATTTCACCTTGATGAGCTGGTTAAAAATGAAGCAAGTTTTCTTTATGCAGTGGGACACCAAACTCAAGTGAGTCTCATATTGCAACAATTAATCATAGAATCCCTATAGTGTGGAAGCAGTCCATTCGGCCCATTGAGTCCACACTGACCCTCTGAAGAGCATCCCACCAAGACACGCCCTATCCCTGCCTTCTTAAACCACTGCAGTCCATGAGCTGTGGGTAGACCCACAATGTCCTTAGGGAGGGAATTTCAGGATTCTGACCCAGTGACACTGAAGGAACGGTGATATATTTCCAAGTCAGGATGGTGAGTGGTATCCCTTGGCTAGCCCACCTAGCCTACACACCTTTGGACTGTGCGAAGAAACTCCACACAGACAGACACCCAAGGCTGGGATTGAATCTAGGTCCCTGGCACAGTGAAGCAGCAGTGTTAACCACTGAGCCAATGTGCTGGCTTCTCACTGAGCTCCTCTGCCCCAGAGAGAACATTGGTGCTGAGAGTGTACTGGTGCCTTCCTCATTCACAGAAACATAACTATGTAGCTTGATCAGACCCACTCTCAGTAAATTAACACCAGAACAGATGGCAATCATCAACGGAGGACACTTGCAGCTTCTAAAGAACTGAAGAGGCCGTGACTCATACTAGCCACACCAAACTACGTTGATCAACATACATTCACAGCGGTATCAGAAAGACCCAAGGAAAACACATGATTGACACAGACATGTTGCAGGGAAGGGGAGAGAGGTGGTTTCACCCTTCAAGAGGCAGAGCCAACAGAGGCCTACAAGGAAGTTTAAATGTCTCATTCTGCCCCTCATCTGACAACGGCTGAGGAAAGTTAAAGCCAAAATAAAGATGCAAAAATGTCCATACTGGGAGTAACTGTCTCCGCCAACTTTGTAACCAAGTTACAATACCTTATGGTTATCTGATTGTGTGATCTAGTTGTGAACTTGTTCTCAGGGTGACAATAATTCGGGTGGATGAGGGAGTTAAGGTCAGCTACAGATACTTCCCATTGGTCCCTGGCCTGTGAATTTCTGAGTTAACTGGAACCTGACTAATGCAGGCCCTGCCCTCGGAAGTGAGGCAATTTTTCTTTGAGACTTGATTCTCCATTAACATCATCTACACAATCTGTCAATGTGCGGACATCCAGTAATTCATCGCAGGAAGTTCTTAGGGGAGATATAATACCCACTTTTAACCTCAACAATGTAGGAGGAATTCCTGATTTGAATGAAAATACAATTCCAGGCAGAAACATTGCCAACTGTTTTTCAGTTTGTGTGTGCATCTGTGTGTGTGTGTGTCTGAATGTATACCTGAATGTGTGTGTGTTTATCAGTGTATTTGTCAGTGTGAACATATGTCTGAGCGTGTCTGTGCATGTCTAAGTATCTGTGTTATTATCTGTCTGTATGTTTGTGTGCGTAAGTGTATTTGAATTTATGTGTGTATCTTAGTGATTGTGCATGTGTGTGTTTCAATTTGTTGGTATGTATGTGTGTCTTTTTTTTGTGTGTATCTGTATGTTACAGTACGTATGGACTCACTACACAATTTAAAATGGCATGAGGTGAGATCCTTATCAGGGATAGATCTGCAGCTGGAGTAGATATGAAGGGGAAAGTAAATAGGGACGAGTGAGAGCTTTACAGATGGCCTCCTGGAGATTTCCTTCTTGCTGTATGGAGGAGGAGATTTTCTCAGAGTTTTTTTTACCATCATCGTTCTAAGATTGCCTGCTACAGGATATAGTCTGTGCAGAGCATGAGTTGATTTGGGCACAGGTTACCCAGTGTCTCCTGAACTGCAAGGATACGTCGGCCTCAAAATTTGTTCCATATACGGTTACCCTGCCCCAATCGCATTTCCAGCTTTACCAAACTATTTCAGCACGCATTACACTGTAATACTATCTACCTTATTAAACAACAATGTCTATGCTTTTACAAGCCACCCACATACTTTTTCCTCTGGGAAATCATGTAGAAATGTGTGTGTGGGTATGTGTGTCTGTGTGTATCTGTGCGTGTGTGTGCTTCCTTTTCAAAAGAATTGGGTTTTATTCCCTCTCCATTCAGACTGTTTGCTAGGTTAATCTTCTTAATGTTGGCGATTGTGGATAGGATTCCGGGACCGACTTGCAGCCCAGGGACCATTGATCCCATTTGCAAAGTCACACAGAGACGAATGAATCTCCAGTTTGTCACCCTCACTTCCCCACTCTCTCGGCCGTCCCCCTCCTCAACCCCAACACGCTCCACTTACCCCCCACTCCCCCCTGCCAGCTCCTTGTCTCCCAAGGGGTGTCGGGGCAGTGAGCTTTCCTGGAGAATGAGAGTGATTAATAACGAATTGCTTTGACAAAGGCAACTTTAAACTGGACTGAGTAATACGTCCCTGCTGTCCCAGCAATAATTGCTTGGCGACACATCTCCCATTCACACAAGTACTACTGGGTAATGGCGCCTTTTCTGCTTGGCATCAATGTTGTTATAGCGTCATGTAACACAGAATCAGGCCCTTCGGCCCAACTCATTCATGCTGACCAGGTTCCCTAAACTGAACTAGTCCCATTTGCCTCCGTTTGGCCCATATCCCTCTAAACCTTTTCTATCCATGTCCCCATCCAGATGCCTTTTAAATGTTGAAATTGTACCAACCTCCACCACTTCCTCTGGCAGCTCATTCCATACATGTACCACCCTCTGTGTGAAAAGGTTGGCCCTCAGGCCCCTTTTAAATCTTTCCCCTCTCAGTTTATGAGGGCTTTCTAGTTTTGGACTCCCTACCCTTGGGAAAAGAAATTAGCTGTTCACCTTATCAAGAGTCATAGAGTCACATAGCACAGGAACACACCCTTCAGTCCAACCAGTCCATGCTGAACATAATCCCAAACTAAACTAGTCCCACCTGTCTGCTCCTGGCCTATATCCCTCCAAACCTTTCCTATCATGTACTTAATCAAATGTCTTTTAAACATTGTAACTGCACCCATATCCACCACTTCCTCATTCCACACACAAACCACCCTCTGTGTCAAACAAATTGCCCCTCATGTCTTTTTTAAATCTCCCTCCTCTCACCTTAAAAACTGTGGCATTCCTGATGAAGGGCTTTTGCCCAAAATGTCGATTCTCCTGCTCCTCGGATGCTGCCTGACCTGCTGTGCTTTTCCAGCACCACTCTCTTGAAACTATCACAAGAGCCCAGACAGTCGCTATGGACTGATGTAAAACTCCACCTGGTTCACTGCTGCCGTTTCAGGAAGGAAATCTGCCACTCTCACCTAGTCTGGCCTACACATGACTCCAGACCCACCATAATGCTGACTCTCAACTGCCCTCTGAAAGTGTCCGGCAAGTTAGTTCCAGGGCAATTAGGATTGGCCCAACCAGCGATGCCCTCATCCTGTGAATGAATCAAAAGATGTAGCCTTTGTCGTAAAAAAACCTGCCCGATGTCGATATGAATTATATTGATATGTTTCAGGAGAAGGTGGATAAACACACAAAGGGGGAAGGAGGGCAGTAGATGTTATTAAAGTGGCAGGATTATGAACAGCACAGACTGGATGGGCCAAGTTTCTGAGCTGTGGGCCTCAGTATACTCCATCTTCCATGCCCCTTTTCCAAAATGGCGGCAGGTTCTGCACCTCTTTTCTCTCAAATGTTTTCCTTCCTTTTTTCACAGCCTCTCTTTTCTTTATCAATCTCTTGCTTCATCCACAGTGCAATTTATCTCATCTTTCTCCCTCACCCTCTCTCTCATGATTTCACAAGGTTTCTCCTGAATTTAGTCACTCATCTTATTTTCACCTCATCCAATCCTCCCCCTTTATCTCCACTCCATCTCTTTTACACCCCCTCCATTTCCCCTCCTTATTA
>NC_057748.1:3528102-3540184 GCF_004010195.1 Chiloscyllium plagiosum
CCTTTAATCCCCTCTCCTCCCTTTAACCCTCTCTCCTCCTTTAACCCCTCTCCTCCCTTTAACCTCTCTCCCTTTTCCTGCACAGATCTCTCTCATCTCTGTCTCCCTGGTCCTGAGCAGCAGCATGCTCTCCCTGCACAGCTCTGTCACAGCGTTGCTCAGTAACTTATTAACTCAGAGTGTTCTTTGCCAATCTCTACCCCAGGGCTTTTTCAGGGCAGCTGTGGTCACAGTAAGAACAGGGCCCTGTACAAACAACAGGACAGGCCGCAGAGGGGAAGGAGCTGCCTGCTAGGCCAAAGACTCCAGCATCATGGCTTCCGGTTTCACAGTGGTAAGTAAGATGGGAATGGAGCTGGATTTAGGCATTGTCAGAGTTCGGGAAACAGTCCACAAACTCTGCATCTGAGCTGAGAGTACAGTATACCAATCAGGATCCTTGGTGGCGCTGGGGCTGAGAGCAGTCACTGAGTACTTCACTTTCCCCTTTCCGAACGAAACTCTCTCATCCTCAATTTCCTCTCTCAGAGAGTCAGATGTGAAAAATGTTGTCCCCTTCAGATCTTTCCCCTCTCACCTTAGATCTATGCCTCCCAGCTTTGAACTCCCTGACCCAATTAATGCATTTTGTCTTAATTCACGAGACGTGGGTCAAGATGTTGAGGCTGTCATCTGTTGACCTGACCTAATTGCCCTGAAGTCAGTTAAGTGTTAACCACATTGCTGTGGGTCTGGAGTCACATGTAGGCCAGATCAGGTAAGGGATGGCAGATTTCCACACCCTCTTGGCCATTTGTGAAGCCAGTAGGGCTTTATAGTCGCCATTGCAAACTCCACCGGCTGCCATGGTGGGATTTGAATCCAGTTCCCCAGATACATTATCCGGGTCTCTTGTTTTATAATCTGCCATTGCCTTACTCCTCCTCCTCCTGTCCCCCAGAGTGTCAAACTAAGAAGATGCTGTTCTTTCATTGGGGAAGGCTGCAGGTTTGAGGAACGTTCAGAGACAATTACTCATTAATGGCTGAGCTCAGACATCATGCTCCTCATGGTCAATAGCACATTAATACTCACTGTCAAAGATACATTGATAATAGCCAGTGGAACAGTGGACCCAGGGGAGAGGTCTGTACTCTACCTATGGGTCTGGAGGAAGGGAAATGTAAAGAGAAAGATATTTGGATGTTCAGAGATGTGGAGCAGAGGCTGCTGGTCACACAGAGCGTCTGTTGTGATTCACAAACTGTACAGTAACAGGAACTGTGTGTGACCTCCTGTCCTGCTGGTTTCTCCAGCACTTCTCTGAAAAGCAAAAATATCAAAGCCTGATGAAAACAACAGCTACGTGTCACAGCAAAATTTAACCCTCACGAGACAGAGATAAACAACCCTCAGTAGCAGGTGGAGCTCAGGAATATCAGAAACCTCAGAGGAGCTTTGACCGTGTTCTGTATCTCTCTGTATCTCAGTGTTTTTCTCTCTCTCACTCTCTGTCTTATCTGCTTCTCACTATCTCTACCTCTCTGTCTCTGTCTGTCTATCTGTCTCTCTCTCTCTCTCATTCTCACAATCTCTCTGTCTATTGTTCTCTCTCTCTCTCTCTCACTGTCTGTCTCACTGCCTCTGTCTCTCTCTGTTACTGTCTCTGTCCCTCCCTCTCTCACTGCTCTATCTATCCCACTTTCTGTCACTCTCTTTCTCAATCTCCTTCACTCCATCTCTCTCACTGTACCTCTCTTTCAGTCTCTTTCTCTCTCACACACTTCCCGCCTCTCTCACTGTACCTCTCTTTCAGTCTCTTTCTCTCTCACACACTTCCCGCTTCTCCCTTTGCCTCCTTTATCTGTCACCTCATCATTGTTTCTCAGTCCTGGGTCGATTTTCTCCTTCCATCCAACATCACTAACATCAGAAAACTGGACTATTATCACTCTCCGATTTGTGGAAGCTTCCTGTGCACATGTTGGTTGCTATATTTCCAAAAATGCAACAATGACGAGACTACAAAGGCACCTCACTGCCTGTGAAATACTTCAGGATGTCCAGATGATCATGAAGGGTGCTAGTGAAATGTAAGTCTTTATTTCTATGTACATTGCCTATTCCTCACTGTGAACTTTAGTGTTGACATCACCCACATTCTCAGACAGTACATCCCAGATCCTAACCAATCATTGTGGGAAAGACGTTCTGCTCATATATCCATTGCTTCTTCTACCAATCATCTTAAATCTGTCCCCCTTGGTTCTTGATCGGTCCACCACTTTCTCCTGATCTGCTCCATCCAGATCCCTCTTCATCCTGAACACCTCAATCAAATCCCCCAGGCCCCCTTCTCAAAGACAAACAGCTCCTGCAGTCGATCTGTACAATTGAACTTTCTCATTCGAGAAGCTTTCTTGTTAACTTTTTCTAGACGCTGTATAAAGTCCTCATGTAACTGGACACAGTTCCCTCGTTGGGTCTGAACCATGGTTTTATTGAAGTCTTATTATAACTTCCTTGTTTTGTATCTATTGATGGAATCCAAGTTCTTGCCATTTTATCATCCCCACCCTGTCACCTTCAATGATTTGTTCTCACATACCTGCAGGTTCCTGACCCCCTGCTAAATTCACCGTGTCAGCTTCCTTCCTGGATCTTCACTGGGTAGCAATTGAACTCCAGGTTAACCCATGCCCCCTCCCACTCTTCACGAACCACTGACGATCTTTGGAGAATTTCTGCAGTGCATCTTGTAGATGGTACACACTGCAGCTACTGATGGTGGAGGGAGGGAATTGTGAAGGTGATGGATGTGGTGCCAATTAAACGGCTACTTTGTCCTGGATGGTGTTAAGTTGCTTGAGCATTTTTGGAGCTGCACCCATCCAAGCAAGTGGGGAGTATTCCATCACCCTCCTGACCTGTACCTTGTACATGGTGGACAGGCTTTGGGGAGACAAGAGATGGGTCACTATTCCCAGCCTCTGACCTGCTCTTTTAGCCACTGTATTTATGTGTTGAGTCCAGTTGAATTTCTGGTCAATGATAACCCCCTGGATGTTGATAGTGGGAGATTCAGTGATGGTAACGCATTTAATGTCAAGGGCCAGTGATTAGATTATCTCTCACTGGTGATGGTCATTGCCTAACATTTGTATGGAGTGAATGTTACTTACCACTTGTCAGCCCAAGCCTGGATATTGATCAGATCTTGCTGCATTTGAACATGGGCTGGGAAGGTAGTCGGGGGACGGGGAGGAAGGTTATTTGAAATTGGAGAACTCAATGTTGAGTTCTCCAGGCTGTAGGGTACCCAGGTGGAAGGTGAGGTAGAAGGTGCACATCCAACGCATTATCCTTAAACACTTCTGCCAACTCCAACTAGACCCCAACACTAAGAATATCTTCCCCTCCCCACCCCTGTCTGCCTGCTGCAAGGACCATTCCCTTCAAAGTTCTTGGTTTGCTCCACTCTCCCCACCAACCTGCCTGAACCCCCAGGTACCATCCCCTGAAAAGATGCAAAACCTGCTGGTATACCACCCCCTCATCCCCATCGAGGGCCCCAAACAGTCCTTCCAACTGAGATAGAGGTTCACCTGCCTCTCTTCCAACCTAGTTTACTGCATCAGGTGCTCCCGATGTGGTCTTCCCTACATTGGGAAGACTGAATGCAAACTTAGGGAACGGTTCACCGAGCATCTCAGCCAGGCCCGCAGGGGCCAACCTGACCTCCCAGTCACCACCCATTTCAATTCCCCTTCCCACTCCCTTTCCAACACGACCATCCTTGGTCTCCTCCATTGCCACAACAAACCACATCACAGACTGGAGGAATAATACCTCACCTTCCACCTGGGCAGCCTCCAGCTCGGAGGACTCAACATTGAGTTCTCCTTATCTGCAGCTCCCCCCACACCCACCCCCAGTCCTGAAGAAGGGTTACACCTGAAACATCGACTTCTCCACCTCCTGATGCTGCCTGGCTTGTTAGGATAGATTACTTACAGTGTGGAAACAGGCCCTTCGGCCCGACAAGTCCGCACCGACCCGCTGAAGCGCAACCCACCCAGATCCATTCCCGTACATTTAACCCTTCACCTAACACTACACCTAACATTAGCACAGCCAATTCACCTGACCTGCACATTGTTGGATTGTGGAGGAAACCGGAGGACCTGGAAAAAACCCATGCAGACACGGGCAGAATGTGCAAACTCCACACATTGAACCCAGGTCTCTGGCGCTGTGAGGCAGCAGTGCTAACCACTGTGCCACCGTGCCACCCACTGTGCCGTTGTGTTCTTCCAGCCTCCTGCTTGTCTACTTTGGATCCCAGCATCTGCAGTATTTTTGTCTCTAACCATAATGAGCTGAGTGGCCCTAGTTGGACCCAAACTGGACACCACAGAGAAGGTTATTACTGAGCAGGTGTTGCTATTTGCAGATCAAGCACTAGGGGTCACCAAAACCCAACTAATCTGCCAATCAGCACCAGATTCTGGAATGGAGATTAGGAAATCTAAGACCATAGCTTGATGAGAGTAACGGGAAGATTTAACGGTAAATATAAAAGACAAACTTTTTGAAATGAAAGATTCTAGTGTTCCTTTTTGGTGTAGCAAGTGATTTGATTTGATTTATTATAGTCACATGTATCTAAGTTCATGAACAGTTTTGTTTCGTGAGCAGTTAAGTGCTGATCATTGCAAAACCAGGACGAGCAGATGACAGGGTGTTTAGACAGAGTGAGGTATACAGGGTTACAGCTGCACACGAGGGGCTCAGAGCAACATCAACATTACATTTGAAGTTAGAGAGGTCCATTCAGCAGTCTGAGAACAGCGAGGAAGAAGCTGCTCTTGAATATGTTGATCCGTGTGTTTAAGCTTCTGCCCTTTCTGCCTGATGAAAGAAGTTGGAATAGAGTATCACTGGGTGGGAGGGCTCTTTGATGATGTTGGCTGCCTTTCTGAAGCAACATGAGCTGTGTAGATGAAGTCCACGGATGGGAGGTTGACTTTCGTGATGGTCTGGGCTATGTACACAACTTTCTGTAGTAGTTCCATATTCGTCCAGTTTAAGGCTCTTCGGGAATCAATGTTACTGAGGACGGTAAAGCAGAAAGAGGCCATTCAGCCCCTCGGGTCTATCCTCTTGCACAGTGAGATCTGTGAGTTTCAAGCTATACCTTGTTGTCTGAGACTCACCCACCAACCTCTCACTCCCCACTCCTTCACAAAACATTTCCATCTACCCAGTCAAATCTTAAAAGTCTCAATCCCAATCAACCCAATTGATTTGTACAAGGAATACAACTCTCATTTATGGTTTAAAAACACAAAATTCCTGCAAACCTTTCTGCCTCATTGGTCATGTCCATCCTTTGTGTGAGTGAATATGACTGTGGATTTATAAGTGACATCTTTAAGTTTGTCTATTAGGGATTGGTAATCCATTTTGCAGTTTGGTAAAGGATAATTTTGTTTTTGTGTCTTTGTGTTTATTAAAGAAACCTGGTGTGAGTTAATTTTTCATCTTGGATGGTGGTCAGAAATAAGTGACTAAATCAGCCTTGTGGCTACACTGGTCGTTTTCACATTTGGGACGAACTGTGAGACAGTGTGGTTTGGTTTTTGTGCTCTCCCCATCAAGATCATGACACAATCTCTCAGTACGGAATGGGCCATCCCTTAATCCTGAGACCGCCACCCCACGTTCTAGACTCTCCAACGCACAGAATCCCCACAGTACGGAAAGAGGCCATTCGGCCCATTGAGTCCACACCAACCCTCCGAAGATCATCCCATCCACCCCCATAACCTAGCATTTCCCATGGCTAACCCACCAACCTGCACATCACTGGGCACGGTAGGCAATTTCCCACGGCCAATCCACCCTAACTTGCACATCTTTGGACTGTGGGAGGAAAGCTGACCCCCCAGAGGGAAACCCATGCAGACGCGGGGAGAATTTGCAAACTCCCCAGAGACAGTCACCCAAGGGGTGGGATCAAACGGATTGCTGGTACTGTGAGGCAGCAGGGCTAACCACTGAGCCACTGCTCCGTCCCTCCTGAGGGAGGTCTATGTTAATCTTACAAACCCAGAACTTTAAGTATAAATGAAAATGATTAGCTTGAACTCAGCAGACAGAAACGATCAGAAAAATATGCCATATTGAGATTAGCGCTAAAAAAAGCTTTAAATCAGTTCAGTTAAACAGTATATTTCCATACTCAGAAGCAGGCCAATGGGATGATCTAGAAGGATTACTGAGAAATTCAAGGAAACTTGTAGAGATTTACCAAGATATATGATGTTAGCCAGTCATGATGTGGATTTGGGGGAATCATTTCTGATAAAACAAGATCCTTATGAATAAAGAGATGGAAATGTGTTGCTGGAAAAGCGCAGCAGGTCAGGCAGCATCTAGGGAACAGGAGAATCGACGTTTCGGGCATTAGCCCGCCCGAAACGTCGATTCTCCTGTTCCCTAGATGCTGCCTGACCTGCTGCGCTTTTCCAGCAACACATTTCCATCTCTGATCTCCAGCATCTGCAGACCTCACTTTCTCCTTATGAATAAAGCCCAGAAAAAACAAGCTCAGGTCAAAACAGAGTTTTACTCCATTCTACCAAACCACCTAATTGATTCTAACCAAAGCAGTTGGAGTTTACTGTTCATTTTAATTTCTAAACTAGTTGGGTTGACTAGATCTTGCAGAGATAGGGCGGTGGGGGCGCTGGGTCTGGTTGTGATGATCTTCAGAGGGTCGGTGTACACTCAAAGGGCCGAATGGCCCTGCTTCGACACTGTAGGGATTCTATAGTTCGAGGAGAAGGAGCTGACCCACATTGGTACTATTCTCTGAATAGCCTGCTTCACTTTAACATGTCATAACCTTCCAGATATTATATGGATCTGGGATTTTTCTCATCAGAGAACACACTTCCTCACTTAATGAAGTGTCTAAGATAGTAAGTTTCATTTAAGTACACTGTAGCAGAGAAAAACCTTAAATGAGATAATTTGCTCATTCAAATTTTATTGACAATATTTAACAAGCAATACACTTTAAGTGGATAAGTAATATATTATGTGATACCAAAAGCCGAATAGGATCCCGTTTGATTTATTTATTATGACTCAAGAATGGCTAAGAACATCGAGAAATATCTAAGAATCCTGAAGAAGGGCCTGTGCCCGAAACGTCGAATCTCCTGTTCCCTGGATGCTGCCTGACCTGCTGTGCTGTTCCAGCAATAAAGTTTCAACTTTGATCTCCAGCATCTGCAGACCTCACTTTCTCCCCTAAGAATAGAAAAGCCATAGAACCCAGAGTGAGTACGACCTTCTCCAGTGGAAGAAAATACCTTTTGAGGATTATTATCTGAGGCTTTGTAATTGGAGTCATAGAGTCATACAGCACGGAAACAGACCCTTCGCTCCAACCTGTCCATGCTGAATATAATGCCAAACTAAACTAGACCCCCTGCCTGCTCTTTGTCTGAAATCTCAGTGACAGGTTCATGTTGTCATTATACTTCGCCAGTTTTGTGGGTGTTTGTGTCAAACCTCTGTTTCAATGGAGCTTTTTTTCTGAAGGTGTGAGCTGTTATCTAATCATATTTTTATGCTTCTTTCTTCTCTTCCTTATTCTTTCAGTCTTAGAAGAATAAAATGTCAATCAGTAAATACACTTTGTTTTCACACATGGATCGTCCTTTCATCAAATCATAGAGTCATAGAGATGTACAGCACGAAAACAGACCCTTCGGCCCAACACGTCCATGCCGACCAGATATCCCAACCCAATCTAGTCCCACCTGCCAGCACCCGGCCCTTATCCCTCCAAACCCTTCCTATTCATATACCCATCCAGATGCCTCTTAAATGTTGCAATTGTACCAGCCTCCACCACTTCCTCTGGCAGCTCATTCCATACACGCACCACCCTCTGAGTGAAAAAGTTGCCCCGTAGGTCTCTTTTATATCTTTCCCCTCTCACCTTAAACCTATGCCCTCTAGTTCTGAACACCCTGACCCCAGGGAAAAGACTTTGTCTATTTACCCTATCCATGCCCCTCATAATTTTGTAAACCTCTATAAGGTCACGCCTCAGCCTCCAACGGCTCCAGGGAAAACAGCCCTCCACTACTCTTTCAATTCGTAAAAACTGCTGTTAAATGTTTGTCAGCAATGTATTTTGATTTCTGTATGAGTACTGTCACATCCTTATTTCTATCGGGTGTGCGTGTGATAAGGATTATAGCGACTGGAATGAGATTGGCCAAGTGGATCGCATTGAGTATGAGATCCCTGATTGGGGCTGTTAACCCAGGACAATCAGGGAGCCCTGGCTGACACATATAAACAGGAGATTCAGAGACTCTCCTTGCTCTCGGGACTGGCTCTGAGCTGGCTGGTCACAGCGCATATACTGTGCACGTGGAAATAAAGGGTGAGTTGGTGACTGGACACCGGCCTCAGTGGAGTTACTTCATGGATCTCTACCATTCCTGTCTGTTGGATTGTTCCAGTATTTCTCCTGTAATTAACAATTTACTTCCATACCTCGTTATATTGTTGCTCTGTATTTCAAGGCCTCTTTCATAGTGATTAAACTCTTGTTTATAATTTTTAATTGGCTGTACTGAATACTAATTTAATCAACAGCACCTGTGTGTCATCTCCATTTAGGATTATCCTTTTTCTGCTCAATATAGATTCATAGAGTCATAGAGATGTACAGCACCGAAACAGGCCCTTCGGTCCAACTCGTCCATGCCAACCAGATGACCTCACCTAATCTAGTCCCATTTGCCAGCATTTGGCCCCATATCCCTCTGCACCATTCATATTCATATAGCCACCCAGATGCCTTTTAAATGTTAAAAATCACACAACACCAGGTTATAGTCCAACAGGATAATTAGGAAGTACTAGCATTTGGAGCGCTGCTCCTTCATCAGGTAACTAGTGGAGCAGGATCATAAGACACAGAATTTATATCATTATAATGCAATTAAAACGATATATTGAACAAACCTAGATTGCCTCTTTGTGTGATTTTTAACTTCGTCCACCCTAGTCCAACACCGGCACCTCCCCACCAAGGCTTTTAAATGTTGCGATTGTACCAGCCTCCACCACTCCCTCTGGCAGCTCATTCCATACACGTACCACCCTCTGTGTGAAAAAGTTGCCCCTTAGATCTCTTTTATATCTTTCCCCTCTCACCCTAAACCTATGCTCTCTAGTTCTGGACTCCCCCACCCCAGGGAAAAGACTTTGTCTGTTTACCCTATCCATGCCCCTCATGATTTTATAAACCTCTATAAGGTCACCCCTCAGTCTCTGACCCTCAAAGGAAAACAGCCCCAGCCTGTTCAGCCTCTCCCTGTAGCTCAAATCCTCCAACCCTGGTAACATCCTTGTAAACCTTTTCTGAACCCTTTAGAGTTTTTCATTTTTAACTCCTATGTAAATCTTTATCATTAAATGTTTTAATATCCATGTGCATCCTGCTTAATTAGTTATAGTCTCTAACAAACCTATAATTCAAACTACACATCATGACATAATGGACCCAATATTTCAGTATGAGCTAGTCAGACTGCAGCAGTTATGAACTGTCTACATCTTTCAACCTTGCTTTCACTGTCTCTGTCACACCCTTCCCCCTGCCCCATTACTCTCACAATCAAAGGTACTCACTGGTACCTTATCTTTCCCCCTATAATGATATCCCGTTAACATGCTATAAACGATAGTTCTTCTTACAATCAGGAGTATCTGCCAGATAAGTCACTTTACTAACTCACTTTTATGGCTCACTGAATCTTGATTTCAGAGGTCCACTTCATAAACTTAATGACATCAACAGTTTGTCCCCTGTTTGAAAAGTTCCCATTATTGAATGTTTGTATCCATGCTTTGATCTTTGCCTGTGAAGGCTTTTGTGCAACTTTAAATGTTCTAATGGGTCTCTCTGGATACATAGACATTTAATATTGAGTATCTGTCTATTGGCTTTATAAACATCTCCACAATCAATTTTTAATGGATTTTTTAACCACAGATCAATTTGAATCTAGTAAATTCATTTGGGAAATCTCTGATTAGTAAATAGTAAGAAATCTGAACCCTTGATTTAATCCTATGTGTATTTGTGACAATATACTTTACTCATTATTTTAGGGAGCTTGAGGGTGTCTCTCCAAAGTGGGCATGATGCCTCAGTCTCAGGGCGACTGTCTGTGTGGAGTTTGCACATTCTCCCCATGTCTGCGTGGGTTTCCTCCGGGTGCTCCGGTTTCCTCCCACAGTCCAAAGATGTGCAGGTTAGGGTGAGTCTGGGTGGGATGCTCTTCGGAGTGTCAGTGTGGACTCAATGGGCTGAATGGCCTTCTTCCACACTGTAGAGATTCTATGAACGTTTAGATATTCCCTACACGGCAGGCAGTAGACCACAAATGTTTTAGACAGATATTGCTTGTAATGTTCTGCAAAATGTTGTTATTAACAGAAAACAACTCTATTTACTGGACATTAACAAAAGGCAGAGAAAAGAATTTCTAAACTATTACTACGCAACTTAAACTTCAAAACCGACAGATAGACACTCACTCAATCAAAATTCATGATATAGAGGAGCCAGTGATGGACAAAGTTAGAAGTCACAAAACACCAGGTTACAGTCCAACAGGTTTATTTACAGTCACAAGCTTTCGGAGTCTGGTATTGTGCGACTTCCAATCATGCTTCAGTTAGACAGAAAACAAATGGTTGAACACGTCCGCTGTTGGGTGGAAGTCGAGCAAAGACAGGTGAAAAGAAAGCTCTGAAGATCAAACATCCGGATCCCAAGGGTGGGTCAAATTGTCTCTCAAAGTCTTTTGTGATTCTAATGACCCGTCGTTGCCTGCAGGGTGATTGTCATCCTTTAATGTGGTGGCACCTCACACCAAAGGAAGTAGTTTACAAAGTCTGGGCACTGTTCTAACACAGGAAGCATGGCGATGAATTTGTACACAGCCCCAGCTCCCATTGACAGTAATAATGACCGAATCATTCGTGTCGGTCTAAGGATTAACCATTAGTGAGGACAGTGGACAGGGGAATCTCCACAGCTCTTTTACAAATTTGTAGTCATGGGAGTTTTTTGTATCTATTGAACACCACATGGTCCTTGGTCCACACTGCTTCCGAACGAAGACACCTCAGAGAGTGCACAGTCCCTCAGGGCTCCACTGGGATTATCAGTCCAGATTTGGTGCTTTAACCTCTGCAATGGGAGTTGAAACTACGACCTTTTAATCCTGGTGTGTTTCCTACTAAGATCTTAGACAAGGTATCGGATGGGCAGAAGCTACCGTCCTGAAACCAAGAAATCCAAACTAGCGAAAGACAAGATGCTCAGAAAGGGAATATGGAAGAAGCGACACACAGTGGGTGTGACGTTGTTGGATTTTGATCCATACAGTCAGTTAGTCAGAGCTACATCTGCTTATTATTAGCTGCAATCGATAGGTCAGCATATGGCCACTATCTGAGGTGTTCCCTTTATCAGTGAGTGTGAGATAATGGAGGAGAAAGTCCACAAACAGAACAGATATCAGTAGCAACTCAGGAAGCCATCCAACAGAGAGAAGGAGAGAGAGAGAGAGAAAGAGAGAGAGAGAATCAAACAGAGAAAGTAATAGAGGAAAATGGATATTATGGGTCATGATTCCAGGAGACAGAAAAAAAGGTTTGCGATGGTAAGTGTCAATAATAGCTTTGAGGATTCGAGTGCAGGAGCTGGGATGTCTTGCTGCAGCTGTGCAGGGTGAGACCAGACCTGGGGTATTGTGTGCAGCACGGTCTCCTCATTTTAGGAATAACACTGTGGCTGTTGGGGGAAGTGCCTCAAAGGGTTGCCAGACTAATAGCTGAGATGGCAGGACTGACCTAGGAGGACAAATTGAATGAATGAGGATTATATTCACCAGAAGTCAGAAGAATGGGGTGGGGACTCTCACAGAAACCTGTAAAATCCGAACAGAACTGGGCAGGGTAGATACAGGAAGGATGGTCTGATGACAGGGGAGTC
>NC_057748.1:3541555-3561555 GCF_004010195.1 Chiloscyllium plagiosum
TGTGAGAGAGAGTGTGAGAGAGGGTGTGTGTGTGCTGTGTGTCAGTGTATGTGAGAGAGAGTGTGGATGAGTGTGTGTGAGTGTGTGTGTGTGTCTTTGTGTGAGGTTGTACGTGTGGGTGTGTGTGGGTGTGTGTGTGGTGTGTGTGGGTGTATGAGGTTGTGAGTGTCTGAGTGGGTGTGTGTGCATGGGTGTGTGTGTTTTTTGGGTTGGGGGAGGAGGTGGTGTGGTGTAGGTTTGTCTGGGAAAGCAAACACCTGGAATGGAACAGCAGTTCAGTAGCACCAGCCCTTCACCCTGTCCCTTGACCCGAATGTGGAGCCCACCCATCAGTAAAACCCAGTCACAACCGGCCTCAGTGTCATTCCCCAGCAGGCTGCACGTGTTTGCCTCCTCCAGGGCCTAGAGGAGTCAAGGTCACCCAGTCTCAACTGGCCAAACCTGGACATAGTCCAGCACTTTCACATTGTCAGGCACAGAGTGTTTAGGCACCTCGCTAACTGCAGGTTCCTGTTTGTACTTGCCAGAAAATGTGATCAGATTGCGTGCATACACTGTACTCTGGGTGACACTCCCAGTAATTGCAGGTGAATTGGAACGTATGCTGTGCAAGGTTCTGAACTCCAAACCCCAGCACACCTCTGAAAGGGATCAAAGTCAAGGACAGCATGTCACTGAGGTGCAAACAGACAGCAGCCCTGTGTGTAAGTAAGCTCTCTGTGACCACTTGCTCCATTTCTCTGACAGCACGTGGGTGACAGTGACTAGGCCAACCTTTGCTCCCCACCTAAATTACCCTAGCGAAGGTGACTCTGATCTATCACCTTGAACCACTGAAGTCCACCCGGCTTGACTTTTCTGCACAAACCAGTGACTTGCCAGGGTGATTTCCGAGGGCAGTTCAGTCTGCTACTTTGTTGTGGGCCTGGAGTCACGTGTAGGCCAGACTGGGTAAGGATGGCAGCGTGTTCCAGATGGACTTTTACAACAAACAAAGCTATCTGTCACACTTGCCGTTTGCTCAGACTAATTCTCATTATTAGATTTTACTAAACAATTGCATTTCAGTTCTGACGTAGACAGGCAGGAGGCTGGAAGAACATTCTTCATGACTGCAAGAAGGGTTACACCCAAAATGTCGACACTTCCTGATGCATCCTGGCTCACTCTGCTCTCCCGGCCTCCTGCCTGTCTACTTTGGATTCCAGCATCTGTAGTTTTTTTTTGTCTCTTTTCAATTCTGACAACAGATCTGCGAATTGATCCTGAGACCCCAGAGCATTAGTCTGAGCCTTTGGATTGTTAACCCAGTGATCGCCACTGTCTGCCTTTTGCAGTCTTGGCTACAAAGCACCCTCATGATTGGACCCCAGTTGACAAAGGGGCTGAAGGGCTGGAATCTGGGGAGCAATGACCACAGAATCCTGCCAGTCTGGAAGCAGGACATTCGGCCCACCGAGTTCTCACTGGCCCATCCAGAGCCACCCAACCCTATCCATGTAACCCTGTATTTCCTATGGCCAACCCACCTTACCTGGACACCATAGGCAATTTCCCACAGACAATCCACTTAGCCTGTACATCTTTGGATTGAGGGAGGAAACCCACGCAGACACGGGGAGAATGTGCAAACTCCACTCAGATAGTCACCAGTGGGTGGAATTGAACCTGGGTCTCTGGCATTGAGTGCTAACCATTGAGCTGTGCATATAGTTTATTGTACCCAACTGGGTCTACCCAGCCAGGCCGGTGATTTAGCACAGCCAATCCTCCTAAACTGCACATCCCTAGATGCTACAGAGCAATTTAGCATGGCTAATCCTCCTAGCCTACACATCCCTGAACACTATGGGCAATTTAGCTTGGCCGATCCATCCTAACCTGCACATCTTTACTCTGTGGGAGGAAACTGGAGCACCCGGAGGAAACCCACACAGAATGTGTAAGCTCCACACAGACAGTCGCCTGAGGCTGGAATCGAACCCAGGTCCCTGGCCCCATGAGGCCACAGTGCTAACCACTGAGCCACCGTACCACCTGACCGTGCAGCGTAGAACCGAAAACTGGGTGAGAGTCGGGACAGAAACTCAGAGAGAGAGAGAGAGAGGGAGGGGCCTGAAAATATTGGGTACAGTATAAAACAGGTCCTCATTTGGTGGAGGAGAGAGGGAGCCCAGCGCAGTCATGGTGTAAAGACATGTCTTCTGCTTGACTCCATGTTCGGTGTTTCTCCTTCCTGTCACAGATGAAAAGTATTGGCCCGAAACTCATTCCTTTCCTGAAAACCTCCTGCATATACTTTGTGCTGTGGCTTCCCACCTCCAACCCATCGTGGTTCAGTGCATTAATTAAATGCCTGCCTGTCCTAAGCCTGGGTTTCTTCGTGTTGGCGCACAGCATCAGCCAGGGGGTATATCGACCCTACGCCAAGAAAGTCCTGGTTGCTCTCCTTTTCTCGGCACTTGGTGATGTGTTCCTGACGTGGGGCGACCAAGGATTCTTCATCCACGGTAAGGCCTGCAGATTTAATCTGTTGGAATAGGGAGCTCTTGCTCAAACTCTGGTTGGACCCCAGTTGGAATATTGTGAACAGTTTTTCTCCCTGTATCTAGAATCACAGAATCTCTACAGTGTGGAAACAAGCCATTCAGCCCAACTAGTCCACGCTGGCCCTCCGAAGCGTAACCCACCCAGACACATTCCTTTACCCTATTACTCTGCATTTCCCCCTGAATAATGCACCTAATTTGCACATCCCTGAACACTAGGGCAATTTAGCACGGCCAATCTGCCCTAACCTGCACACCTTTGGATTGTGGGAGGAAATCAAAGCACCTGGAGCAAACCCACGCAGACATGGGGACAGTATGCAAACTCCAGACAGCCGTCCGAGGCTGGAATCGAACCTAGGTCCCTGGCGCTGTGAGGCAGCAGTGCTAACCACTGAGCCACCGTGCCACCCCAATTTAAAGAAATAGGTACTGATATTGGAGGCTGGGGTGATACCGGATATAGAGGGACTGTCTCATGAGGAGAGATTGAGTAGAGTTATACAGCACAGAAACCAGCCCTTCAGTCCAATTCATCCACACTGACCAAGTTCCTCAAACTAAGTTAGTCCCACTTGCCTGTGTTTGGCCCATATCCCTCTAAATCTTTCCTATTCGTGTCCCTGTCCGAATGTCTTTTAAATGTTGCTCTGGCAGCTCATTCCACCCTTTGCATGAAAAAGTTGCCCCTCAGATCTCTTTGAAATCTTTCCCCTCTTGTTCTCATTGGAGTTCAGTAGAATGCATGGCCATCTTATTGAAACATGGAAGATTCTCAGGGGCTTGACAGGGTGGGTGTGGACAACCACCTGCTGAAGGAGCGACGCTCCAAAAGCTAGTGTTTCCAAATAAACCTGTTGGACTAGAACCTGGTGTTGCGTGATTTGTAACTTTGTACACCCCAGTCCAACACCGGCATCTCCAAATTCAGGGAAACAGTGAGAGAGATCGGCACAATCAAAATCTCCAAAATGGCACAAAGTCAAGTTCTGTGAACCAGCATGGAGGGGATGGGCCAAATGGTCTCCTTCTACAACGTATCGATTCTGTGGTTTTGACATCCTTTAGTGCATTCATTCCTACTTTCACAGGGCTGTGATCGGAGATCCAGCTCACACACACTGCACCCTCCCCCGTATTATCTCAATGTACTTGTTACCTTTGATATCTCAGGGCCACTGCTACATTCAGACTTTGGATCATTGATTTAAAGTGACCCACCCGGCAGTCGGCTCAGTGTCCACATCGCAGTGAGACTCTGGGTTTCAGATGAGACAGATGCAGGTTCCTGAAGGAGCTGAGGCTATTTTTCTGTTTGCTAGGCTTTTTTCAGTATGTCAGATTTATGCACAGTTTTTAACCAATCACTAGCCAGTACATTGTATAGCAAACCTCCTAATCCCTTTATCTAAGCCGTGCTGGAAGGCCCAGTTGAAGCTAACATTTTGGCGGCAGTTTGCCCCAGCAATTATGACTCATCATTCCCACTACTTCAGGCATCCAGATGAAGTGAAGATGAAATAAAACCGTTGATGTTATGAGTCAATATTCAACGTCAGGAGAGCAAACGTCTACATTACAATTTATTTGTTGACCCAATTTCATCATCCCATTTTGCACTCATTAAAACTGATGTAGTTGGCAGCAGAACATATCTCCCTCTCAACGTGTGCATGTACGTGTGAGAGATTCTGTGTCTGTTGGTGATTGCACGTGTGTGTGTGCATGTGTGTGTGAGGTAACAACTTTAATGATAGGAATGCATTGATAAATGCTTTTTGACCAGCCACACCATGACTGTAACTGTTGATTTCATTACTGAAATAGCCAGTGCTTTGCTTTAGAATTATTGTCAAAGTAAAAGAAACGCCCACCAGGTTAGAACATAGAACAGTATAGCACAGGAACAGGCCCTTCAGCCCACGATGTTGTGCTGAACATGACGCCAAATTAAACTAATCCCTTCTTCCTGCCCCTTGGTCCATGTCCCCCCATTCCTAGTACTGATCTACAAGTCCCTTAAATGCCCCTATCAGACCTGACTCCACCATCACACCCTCTGACAGCACATTTCACACTCCTACACCCCCTGATTTTAGACATTTCAACTCTGGGAAAAAGATTCTATCAACCCTTTCTGTGCATCTCATAATTTTATAAACTTCTATCAAGTCTCCCCTCATCCATCACCGCTCCAGAGTTTTTCTAGCCTCCCCTTTAAAGCTCATACCCTCTAATCCAGGCAGCATCCTGGTAAACATCTTCTGTGCCCTATCCAAAGCCTCGACATCCTTCCTGTAATGTGGTGACCAGAATTGAACACAATACTCTGAACCAAAGTCTTATAAAGCTGCAATGTTACATCTTAACTCTTGTATTCAATTCCTCAACCAATAAAGGCAAGCATGCCACATGCCTTCTTCACCACCCTATCTACTTGCATGGCCGCTTTCAGGGAGCTATGGACTCGAACCCCAAGATCTCTCTGTACATCAATGCTGTTCAGGGTCCTGCCATTATACTTTTCCTTAACATTTGATCTCTCAAAGTGTAGCACCTCACACTTACCCGGATTAAACTCCATCTGCCATTTCTCTGCCCATATGTGCAACTGATTGATATCCTTGACAACTTCCTGCACTGTCCACAACTCCACTGAGCTTTGTATCGATGAAGTTCTTCCATAAACTTGAAATAGTCTGGTTATTATTAATACAACCTCTTCTTCAATCAAGTGGTAACTGCTGATCAGTTACAAAGCTCTGATCTTGAATGAAATTTTGCCTTTGATCATTACCCCACAGAGGGCTGAACACAATTCCAGTTTTAACCCAGAAAATTTTCAATATATTCCAACTTTTTCAACTTCCTTTACATCATACTTAAATATAGATATCGATCCCTAACAGTGCTGTGTGTTTACGTTAATTGGGTGTGATTGTGTATCCACGTGTGCTTGTGTATATGTGTGTGTGTCTGTGCAACTATCTGTTTCTGTATGTGAATGCATTCTATGTGTGTGTGTAAGTGAATGTGTCTCTGAGTGAGTGTGTAAGTGAGTGTATGTGTTTCTCTGAGTGAGTGTGTGTGAGTATCTCTGTGAATGAGTGAGTGGGTGTATCCCTGTGAATGAGTGTGAGTGAGTGCATCTCTGCGAATGAGTGAATGAGTACATCTCTGTGAATGAGTGTGTGAATATCTCAGTGAGTGAGTGTGAGTATCTCTGTGAGTGAATGAATGTGAGTGTATCTCTGAGTGAGTGTGAGTGAGTGAGTATCTCTGTGAGTGAGTGAGTGAGTGAATGAGTGTATCTCTGTGAATGACTGTGTAACCGAATCTGTCTCAGTGCGTGTGTGAGTGCCTGTATCTGTTTCTGTATATGCGTGTATGTGTGTTGTGTGTGAGGAGGGAGAGATTAAATAATGAGGGAACACTACTCTGAAATTGAGTTAGTTACCTGCAGAAGATCCCACTCTGTCGCAGTACGGCTGAGGGTGAATTTCACTGCTCATCACCAGCTGACAGACAGGAGATATACCAGCACCCTGACATAAACTCTGCCTGCACACCCCTACGTTTAATTACTGCACCAATGGCTTTCCAGGCCTTCCACTGTCTGGGCCACTGATCCTGGAATTGACTTGGCAAAACTATCAACCTCTCTCTCTTTCTCACTCTCTCAATTTAAGGAACCCTTGAGACCTAAACTATCGACCATGCCACCTTGGTCACACGTCTCCATGTAAAATGTTGTCAGATTTGTATTCCTGTGAAGAACCTGGAGTCTTTAAGTTATGCTGAGGGTGCTAAACAAATGCGTATTGTTGTTGCGAAAGAAAGCAAAGTTCCTTGAGATGTATCTCTGTGTCAGGAATTAGGAGGTCCAGGGGTGAAGTCTCCGATAAACGACTCAGCTGTTAGAGATCCACGCGGAAAGTTTTCATTACGTACAAAAGTGAGGAACACTGGAGATACTAAACAGGAGGAACATTCACAGTGATTTGGGCATCACACTTGCCTCTCAGTCACAGCGCAGTTTGTTCAAGTCCCACTCAGGGCGCATCAGAGCACAATGAGCTAACACACCCAGCACGTGACTGAGGGAGTGCCGCACTGTCAGAGGGTTAGTGCTGAGGGAGTGACACACTGTCGGAGGGTCAGTGCTGAGGGAGTGCCGCACTATCGGAGGGTCAGTGCTGAGGGAGTGCCGCATTATCGGAGGGTCAGTGCTGATGGAGTGCCGCATTATCGGAGGGTCAGTGCTGAGGGAGTGTCGCACTATCGGAGGGTCAGTGCTGAGGGAGTGCCGCACTATCAGAGGGTCAGTGCTGAGGGAGTGCCGCACTGTCAGAGAGTCAGTACTGAGGGAGTGCTGCACTATTGGAGGGTCAGTGCTGAGGGAGTGCCGCACTGTCAGAGGGTCAGTGCTGAGGGAGTGCCGCACTGTCAGAGGGTCAGTGCTGAGGGAGTGACACACTGAGTGTCAGTGCTGAGGGAGTGCTGCACTGTCGGAGGGTCAGTGCTGAGGGAGTGCCGCACTGTGGGAGTGTCAGTGCTGAGGGAGTGCTGCACTGTCGGAGGGTCAGTGCTGAGGGAGTGCCGCACTGTGGGAGTGTCAGTGCTGAGGGAGTGCTGCACTGTCGGAGGGTCAGTGCTGAGGGAGTGCCGCACTGTGGGAGTGTCAGTGCTGAGGGAGTGCTGCACTGTCGGAGGGTCAGTGCTGAGGGAGTGCCGCACTGTGGGAGTGTCAGTGCTGAGGGAGTGCTGCACTGTCGGAGGGTCAGTGCTGAGGGAGTGCCGCACTGTGGGAGTGTCAGTGCTGAGGGAGTGCTGCACTGTCGGAGGGTCAGTGCTGAGGGAGTGCCGCACTGTGGGAGTGTCAGTGCTGAGGGAGTGCTGCACTGTCGGAGGGTCAGTGCTGAGGGAGTGCCGCACTGTGGGAGTGTCAGTGCTGAGGGAGTGCTGCACTGTCGGAGGGTCAGTGCTGAGGGAGTGCCGCACTGTGGGAGTGTCAGTGCTGAGGGAGTGCTGCACTGTCGGAGGGTCAGTGCTGAGGGAGTGCCGCACTGTGGGAGTGTCAGTGCTGAGGGAGTGCTGCACTGTCGGAGGGTCAGTGCTGAGGGAGTGCCGCACTGTGGGAGTGTCAGTGCTGAGGGAGTGCTGCACTGTCGGAGGGTCAGTGCTGAGGGAGTGCCGCACTGTGGGAGTGTCAGTGCTGAGGGAGTGCTGCACTGTCGGAGGGTCAGTGCTGAGGGAGTGCCGCACTGTGGGAGTGTCAGTGCTGAGGGAGTGCTGCACTGTCGGAGGGTCAGTGCTGAGGGAGTGCTGCACTGTCGGAGGGTCAGTGCTGAGGGAGTGCCGCACTGTCGGAGGGTCAGTGCTGAGGGAGTGCTGCACTGTCGGAGGGTCAGTGCTGAGGGAGTGCCGCACTGTCGGAGGGTCAGTGCTGAGGGAGTGCTGCATTATTGGAGGGTCAGTGCTGAGGGAGTGCGGCACTGTCAGAGGGTCAGTGCTGAGGGAGTGCCGAACTGTCAAAGGATCAGTGCTGACGGAATGCCGCACTGTCAGAGGGTCAGTGCTGAGGGAGTGCCGCACTATTGGAGGGTCAGTGCTGAGGGAGTACCGCACTGACAGAGGGTCAGTGCTGAGGGAGTGCCGCACTGACAGAGGGTCAGTGCTGAGGGAGTGCTGCACTGTCAGATGATCAGTGCTGAAGGAGTGCTGCACTGTCAGAGGGTCAGTGCCGAGGAAGTGCCACACTGTCAGAGGGTCAGTGCTGAAGGAGTGCCGCACTGTCAGAGGGTTAGTGCTGAAGGAGTGCCACACTGTCAGAGGGTCAGTGCTGAAGGAGTGCCACACTGTCAGAGGGTCAGTGCTGAAGGAGTGCCACACTGAGTGAACCAGATGGGTTTTCCTGACAATCAACAATGGCTTCATGGTCATCATTAGACTCTTAATTCCAGATTCTTTACGGAATTCACATTGCACCATGTGCCAATGGCCGGACTCAAGCCCAGGTCCCCAGAGCATTACTTGAGCCTCTGGATTATCAAATCCGCAACAATTATACTCAGCCATCACCTCCCCATAAACAGTGAACCTGAAACAGTTTCTTAAGGGAGCAATGTGAGGCAGAGGGGCTGGATAGATTTAAGGCGATACCTCCCAAGCTTAGCCTCGCCCCCTTTCCCCCCACCCCGGCAGCTAAAGGCACAGCCCCAAAGGGACCTGGAGGAGCATGAGAAATCCTGGAGGATTGTGGGGCTGGAGGAGATGGCAATATAGGGAGGGGCTGCACTATGGAGGAGGTTAAAAAATAAGGACCAGGATTATAAAGTGAGGGCTTTCCTGGTTGGGGAGAAAATAAGAGCATAAGATGTAGAAGCAGAAATAGACCATTCAGCCCGTCCGGTCTATGCTGATTCAGTCAGACTGTGGCTGATCTGATAATCCTCAGCTCCACTTTCCTGCCTTTTCCCATAACACTTACTGAGTGAGAATCTCCCGAAAATAAAAAGCCAAATTTCGTTCATGGGCCTGAGAGAGAGAGAGAGAGAGAGAGAGAGAACTGGTGGGGGTTTAATCTGAGGGTCACCATGCCTCAGGCAAGGGGAGAGATTGGATTCCCTACAGTGTGGAAACAGGCCCTTCGGCCCAAAAAGTCCACACAGACCCTTCGAAGAGTAACCCACCCAGACCCACTTCCCTCTGAATGATGCACCTAACACTATGGGCAATTTACCTGACCTGCACATGTTGGGACTGTGGGAGGAAACCCACACAGACACAGGGAGAACGTGCAAACCCCACACAGACAGTCACCCAAGGCTGGGATCAAACCTAGGACTCTGGTGCTGTGAGGCAGTAGTGCTAACCACTGAGCCACCATGCCACCCTTTTCAGAAGGTGAGTCCTTCATGGTGACTAAGATCTCTCAGCCTTGAAAATAGTCAAAAACCCAGCCTCGACAGCCCTCTGTGGTAAAGAATTCCACAGATTCACTCCCCTCTGCAAAAGGAAATTCCTCCTCTTCAATGGGTGACCCCTTATTCTGAGATCATTCCGGGTAAAAACAATGACTGCAGATGCTGGAAACCAGAGTCTGGATTAGAGTGGTGCTGGAAAAGCACAGCAGTTCAGGCAGCATCCGAGGAGCAGGAAAATCAACGTTTCGGGCAAAAGCCCTTCATCAGGAATAGAAGCAGAGAGCCTGAAGGCACTTCCTTTCCACCTATCCACTCCACCCTCCTCTCTGACCTATCACCTCCATCCCCACCCCCACTCACCTATTGTACCCTATGCTACTTTCTCCCCACTCTCACCCTCCTCTCATTTATCTCTCCACCCTTCAGGCACTCTGTCTCTATTCCTGACTAAGGGCTTTTGCCCAACGTCGATTTTCCTGCTCCTCGGATGCTGCCTGAACTGCTGTGCTTTTCCAGAACCACTCTAATCCAACATCTGAGATCATACCCTCTGCTCCTAGACGTCTCATATACAGAGACTTGTAAAACTCTGACAGGACCAGACAGGGTAGGTGCAGAGAGGGTGTCCCCGATGATGGGTGCGCCCAGACCTAGGGGTCACGGTCTGAGGATTCAGGGTGAACTATTTAGGATGGAGATGAGGAGACATTTCCTCACCCAGAGAGTGGGGAGCCTGTGGAATTCATGACCAGAGGAAGGAGTTGATGTCGCACATTGAATGCATTCGAGGGGTGGCTAGATGTAGCACTTGGGGTGAATGTGATCAAAGATTGTGGGGAGAAAGTGGGATTAGGTTATTGAGTTGGATGATTAGCCATGATCACGATGAATGGCAGAGCAGGCTTGAAGGGCCGAATGGCCTCCTCCTGCTCCTATCTTCTATGTTTCTATTAAAGTTAATCTCTCTCTGCACCTTCTCAGTAGCTGTAGCACCATATCCTGCATTCTGTTCTGTTACCCTGAGGTAACGATGTAAGGGTATGATTTGTCTGGCTAGCATGTGAAGCAATGCTTTTCACCGTATCTCGGTACATGTGACAAGAATAAATCACATCCCAGATCAAAAGGGGGGGAAGAATCTCTCCACGGCCAGTGGGTTCTGTTTTAACCAAGAGCGATGTCCCTTTCTGCTTTGTAGGAATGTTGATGTTTGGAATCTCGCATTTACTGTACACCTGGGCATTCGGATTGCGGCCACTGAAGCTCTGGATTGCTCTAACGTTGCTGTCGCTGGGTGTGGTCTACTACGTTGCAGTCTACTCGTACCTGCGAGGCCCCATGATCTACGCCATGGCAGGTTACGTTGTGGTGCTGGGCATGATGAGCTGGCGAGCCCTGGCACGCATGGCTTGCTCCGATTATGAGCGAACGTGGGGCCGGAGGTGCACAGCAGCGGGAGCTGTGCTGTTTGTCGGCTCTGACCTGGTGCTGGCCATCGACAGGTTCTGCTTCACCGTGCCTCATGCCCGCGCCGTCGTCATGTCAACCTATTATGGGGCCCAGATGCTGATCTCTCTGTCAGTCGCCGAGCAGAGTGAATCGGAGATGCTCTGGAAGAGGAACTGAAATGAGAGAATCTGAAACCAACTGCAACGCATCAAAGAGACTCAAAGCAGGAGCTGTACTGTTCAAACCAACATCACTTGAATCATGCCAGTCAATAATAAATCTTTGTAATATGAATTAATCCTCTGTTATAAATTAAAAATTAACTTTGTGAATTGAGTCCCAGTCCACATTTATAGGAAAATCAGAATTAATGTTTTGGGTCGGATGACTGCGTTCTAAGGATGAGTTACCAGATCGGAAACATTAACTCTGCTTTCTCTCCACAGATGCTGCCAGATCTGCTGAGCTTTTCTGTTTTTGTTTCTGATTTACAGCATCCACGGATCTTTTGGTTTCCACACATTTACAGACAGCTTTATCCCACTTAAGCACACCATTAATGACCAACTCCCTTTATCTACACAACCAATCCATCCTCAATTAACCCTTCATTAATATGGCTATGGGGTTGGTTAGCTCAGTTTGCTCGAGGGCTGGTTTGTGATGCACAGCAGCACTGAAAATGCAGCACTCCCTCAGCACTGACCCTCCGACAGTGTGGCACTCCCTCAGTACTGACCCTCCAACAGTGCAACACTCCCTCAGCACTGACCCTCCCACAGTACGGCACTACCTCAGCACTGACCCTCCGACAGTGCGGCACTCCCTCAGCACTGACCCTCTGACAGTGCGGCACTCCCTCAGCACTGACCCTCCGACAGTGCGGCACTCCCTCACCACTGACCCTCCCACAGTGCGGCACTCCCTCAGCACTGATCTCCGACAGTGCGGCACTCCCTCAGCACTGACCCTCCAACAATGCGGCACTCCCTCAGCACTGACCCTCTGACAGTTTGGCACTCCCTCAGCATTGACTCTCTGACAGTGCGGCATACTCTCAGTACCGATCCTCCGACAGTGTGGCACTCCATCAGCATTGACCCTCCAACAGTGCGGCACTCCCTCAGCACTGACCCTCCGACAGTGCGGCACTCCCTCAGCACTGACTCTCCGACAGTGCGGCACACTCTCAGTACCGATCCTCCGACAGTGCGGCACTCCATCAGCATTGACCCTCTGACATTGCGGCACTCCCTCAGCACTTACCCTCCGACATTGCGGCACTCCTTCAGCACTGACCCTCCCACTGTGCGACACTCCCTCAGCACTGACCCTCCGACAGTGTGACACTCCCTCAGCACAATCCCTCCCACAGTGCGGCACTCCCTCAGCACTGACCCTCCGACAGTGCGGCACTCCCTCAGCACTGACCCTCTGACAGTGAGGCACTCCCTCAGCACTGACCCTCCGACAGGACGGCATTCCCTCAGCACTGACCCTCCGACAGTGCAGCACTCCCTCAGCACTGACCCTCCGACAGTGCGGCACTCCCTCAGCACTGTACTGGGAGTGTTGACCTGTATTTATCCTCCCGCTTCATATCTATGATTTGTTCTCCACAGTTTACACTGAGACAGTGTAAGACTCAGTTCTTCATTCCTGTGTTACTCTGTGACTTGCTCTATTTTATTTTCAGTTTTCTACTCTCTCATCTGGCCATGTATTCCTTCCCAGCTCTCTCCTCTGTCTTTCTCACACATTCAGCTCCTCTGTCCTCTTGCTGCCTGGAGACTGTCGCCCACCAGGGGGCAGCCTTTGCATGGGTCCAGGTTTATTAACCCTTCAAGTGCCACACTGCTCTCAGTGCCTGTCGCAGCCTCACAGTTTGACTGAGTGAGGCTGGATAACTCTGCACCTGCACTGTCCCCATGTGGATTTTACCCTGTTGCACTCAGCACCTTGGAGAAACGTTCCTGTAATTAAGTTAGATTTCAGCTCAGAAATTGGCCATTCAGTCCTTTTGTGGTATTTCTGCTCCTCACTAGCTTGGTCCTTCCCCTTCATTGTTCCCCTCCATTTTATCCTCCTATTCCTTTCTCGCTTGTGTGTTTATCCAGCATTTTTTTTTATTTGAGCTATAGCGAGAGGTTGAATAAGCTGGGGCTGTTTTCCCTGGAGTGTCGGAGGCTGAGGGGTGACCTTAGAGGTTTATAAAATCATGAGGGGAAGGATAGAATAAATAGACAAAGTCTTTTCCCTGGGGTGGGGGAGTCCAGAACTAGAGGACATAGGTTTAGGGTGAGAGGGGAAAGATATAAAAGAGACCTAAGGGTGGTACGTGTATGGAATGAGCTGCTAAAGGATGTGGTGGAGGCTGGTACAATTACAACATTTAAGATGCATTTGGATGGATATATGAATAGGAAGGGTTTGGAGGGATATGGGCCGGGTGCTGGCAGGTGGGACTAGATTGGGTTGGAATATCTGGTCGGCATGGACCGAAGGGTCTGTTTCCGTACTGTACATCTCTATGACTCTATGATTCTAAATGTATCTAGAGTCAAAGAGTCATAGAGATATAAAGCACGGAAACAGGCCCTTCTTTGCAACTCAACCTTACTGACCAGAAATCCTCAATTAATCTAGTTCTATTTGCCAGCACTTGGCCCATATCCCCTCAGCCTCCAACACTCCAGCCTGTTCAGCCTCTCCCTGTAGCTCAAACCCTCCAATGTTCTGTTCATCTCCTTGACCAATCCCTGTCAGAATGGAGTGCCACATTCTCTCTGTTCCCTGGGTGAAGACATTACTCCGGACTCTCGGTTGGGTCTATTTGTGACTGTCTTGTGTTTATTGCCTTTAGTTCAGCCGCCCCCACATCTCCCCTCCCCACACACATATACACACACACGCACAGACACTCACACACAGTCACAATCACAGACACACACACACAGAGTCACACAGTGACACAGACACACACAGACACACACACAGACACACACACACTATCAGCGATATCTTCGAAATGTCTATGCTGTTGAAATTCCTTCATAATTTCATAGACCTTGAGTAGGTCACCCCTTAGCTTTCACTTTCCAAGACTAGAGCCCACCTTAGTCTCTCGGTTGTAATGCTATTCAATTAAATCTCGTTTTACACCCTGGGGGTGATATGGTGGCTCAGTGGTTAGCACTGCTGCCTCACAGAGCCAGGGACCCAGGTTCGATTCCATCCTCTGGCAACTGTCTGTGTGCAGTTTGCACAATCTCCCCATGTCTGTGTGGGTTTCTTTCAGGTGCTCTGGTTTCCTCACACAATCCAAAGATGCATAGGTTAGGGTGGATTGGGCATGGGAAATTGCCCATGGTGTCCAAGTATGTACAGGCTAGGTGAGTTAGCCATGGGAAATGCTAGGTTACAGGGATAGGGTAAGGGGGTGGACTGGATGGGCTGAATAGCCCGCTTCCATGCTGTAGAAGTTCTATGGTTCTCTCCAGTTCCCATCTGTAATGTGGAACAGTGCACAGTGCTCCGTGCCTAGTGTACAACAACAACCACTTGTATTTAGTTGGCAGCCTTTGTGCTGCTGAATGTGCTGTGGTAACCTCACAGCCAGGTGATCAGGTAAAGATCTGGCATCAGACAGTGAGGGGGGGGGGTCAACAAGATTGGTCAGGGGGAGATTGTGACAAAGTACCTTAAAGGAAGACAGGCAGTATCCAGACGTTGAAGGCAATTCTCCCCCCCCCCAACCCCGTCTGTTTATATCTCACAGGAGAGTGCCACCTCAGAAAACAGCAGAGCTCCGACTGCCTCGTGTCCCTGACAGGGGGAAGGATAACAATCTCCTCAGCTGCAGAAACCGATTGGCTGGGTCCCAGGGAGCTGACACCTGCACCTTCCCTGTTGTACCTGGCTCTATAAAAGCCTGCACAGAGTCTCTGAAAGCATCGACACCGGGCACCACACACCTTGACAAGAAACCACAGCTTTGGATTGGCATTACTGCACAGAGAGAGAGGTAAGGGCACTCTCCACCATCTCATCCCTCTTCCTATCGTCTGCTTTTGTTCGAAGGAGAGAGAGAAGGACAGAAAAACAAGAAAGTTTTCCCTTATTACAGAGGCATTCGACTCCTCCCTGCTCTGGGATGCTGTGTACACAATGGTTAGATTGTCCCCCTCACAGCTCAGCCTGAATTCCTGCTCCCACACGCAGTCTGCTTCCCGTACACTGGTCAGCTCTCCTGAAGATGCACACTGTCCACTGGGCTCGGGGAATCTTTGCTGTCTCCCAGGAACCACTGATGCCATGTATTTTTTTTAAACTACTCCTTCCACTCGCTGTAGTTTCAGCATTTCTTGCCCATCCTGCAGAAGGTGGGGACAAACTACCGCAGTGCTCAGGTTTCAACCAAGATTAGCAACAGCCTCAGATCAGGAGGCAGAACCTGAGCTTTAGTTGAATTCAGCTTATCCTGGGACCAGGAATGCGATTCTGGTCTCCCTGCTTTCGGAAGGACGTTGTGAAATTTGAAAGGGTTCAGAAAAGATTTACAAGGATGTTGCCAGGGTTGGAGGATTTGAGCTATAGGGAGAGGTTGGGGCTGTTTTGCCTGGAGTGTCGGAGGCTGAGGGGTGACCTTATAGAGGTTTATAAAATCATGAGGGGCATGGATAGGATAAAATAGATAAAGTCTTTTCCCTGGGTTGGGTGAGTCCAGAACTAGATGGCATAGATTTAAGGTGAGGGGGAAAGATATAAAAGGGAAGTAAGGGGCAACTCTTTCTCACAGAGGGTGGTACGTGTAGAGAATGAACTGTCAGAGGAAGTGGTGGAGGCTGGTACAATTGCAACATTTAAAAGGCATCTGGATGGGTGTATGAATAGGAAGGGTTTGGAGGGATATGGGCCAAGTGCTGGCAAATGGAACTAGATTAGGTTGGGTTAGGGTTAGGATTAGGGTTAGGGTTAGGTCAGCATGGACGACATGGACCAAAGGGTCTGTTTCCATGATGTACATGTCTATGACTCTATAACTCTATGTGTGTACCCAACTGTACAGTGCAAGGTTGCACTGTGTCATCAGAGGGACTCCCTGTACAAAAGTCACCGCTTTCTCATTGCGGACAACATGTGGGGGTTTAACCGGAGGGTCACCACGCCTCAGGCAAGGGGGAGAGGGTGAGAAGGAGAGTCCTTCATGGTTACCTCTGCCGATGTGGGCATTGAACCCACGGAACTGGCATCACTCACCACCCAACTGAGCCAACCAACCTTCCCTGGACACAACCACAGTGACTTCACTTCTGCTTTAATTCTTTTTTTTATGGGCATTGGTAACAAGGTCAGCATTTACTGCCCGTCCCTAGTTGCCCCTTGAGAAGGTGGGGGTGAACTGCCTTCTTGAACCGCTACAGCCCATGTGCTGTAGGTAGACCCACAATGCCCTGAGGGAGGGAATTCCAGGATTCTGACCCAGCGACAGTGCAGCATTGGCGATATATTTATGTCAGGATGGTGAGGGGCTCGGAGGGGAACTTGCAGGGGGTGGTGCTCCCACATGCGTTGGGTCACAGAGCGAGAACTGACCTTGCCGCAAGATGTCGAAGCCTACAGCGAGAGGTAACTTTCCCGGTGATAACCGGTTAGGAACTGGGAGTGAGAATGATGACCGCTCATTCACCCCCTCTCTAACTGGGGATTGGTAGCTTTGCCTCAGGCACTGGGCTGTGACAGCAGTTAGCTCAGTTGGCTGGATAGCTGGTGTATTTTACAGAGTGCTGTTCACAGTGTGGGTTCGAACTCTGCACTGGCTGGGGTCCCTGTGAAGGACCCTCCCCTTGATGTGGCAGAGCCGGTGTTGGAATGGGGTGGGCAAAGTTAAAAATCCCACAACACCAAGTTATCGTTCAACAGGTTTATTTGGAAGCACTAGCTTTCGGAGCGCTGCTCCTTCATCTGAAACCTTGATGCTTCCAAATAAACCTGTTGGGCTATGACCTGGCGTTGTTGGATTTTTAACTCCCCGCTTGCCTGAGGTGTGGTGACCCTCAGGTTAAACTCCACCAGTTGTCTCTCTGTGAGGAGAGACCAGCCCTATGTTCTGGGTCGACTATGGGGATGTTGTCTTTACTGTAACAGAGAGCATTCCACCAATGTGTAAGACATAGACTGTTATAACTGATATGGCTTTCCCTTCCTTCTGTGTGTTGCTTGCAGGTTGCTATGGTTTCTCTCAGCTATCCCCTCTCAATCATCCTGGCCTGTGCAATGGCTGCAATGGCTGACTCAGACCTTCCCTCCCTCAGGTGGGTAATCGACTTTCACTGTATCATTATTCCCTGGGGAGCAGATCCAGATCCAGATCAGGACTTTGGGAGCTTTTAGGGACAGGAACTATATACAGAGGGATCTGGGGGTTCAAGTCCATAGCTCCCTGAAAGTGGCCACACAGGTAGATAGGGTGTAAAGAAGGTGTATGGCATGCTTGCCTTTATTGGTCGGGGAATTGAGTGTAAGAGTCAGGATGTCATGTTGTTGCTTTTTAAGACTATGATTAGACCACACTTAGAGTACTGCATTCAATTCTGGTCAGCACATTACAGGAAAGATATTGGGGCTTTGGAGAGGGTACAGAAGAGGTTTACCAGGATGCTGCCCGGATTAGAGGATATGAGTTATAAGGAGAGGCTAAAAAAACTCGGGTTGTTTTCTCTGGAGCAGCGGTGGCTGGGGGGGAGACTTGATAGAAGTCTATAAAATTATAAGATGCATGGATAGGGTTGACTGTCAGAATCCTTTTCCCAGAATTGGAATGTCTAATTTCAGGGGGCAGGCAGTTAAGGTGGGAGGGGCTAAGTTGAAAAGAGATGTGAGGGGTAGGTATTTACACAGAGGATGGTAGGATTCTGGAACATATTCAAGATTAGAGTGGTGCTGGAAAAGCACAGCAGGTCAGGCAGCAGCCGAGGAGCAGGAAAATCGGAGCCCTTCATCAGGAATGGAATCAACTGCTAGGGGTGGTGGAGGGATACACAATGGGGGTGTTTAAGGGACTTTTAGACAAGCACATGAATATGCAAGGAATGGAGGGATATGGACCAAGGGCAGGCAGAAGGGGTTAGTTTAACTTGGTGTCATGTTCGGCACAGCATTGTGGGCCGAAGGGTGTGTTCCTGAACTGTACTGTTCCGTGTTCTATAGGAATCTGGGAATCTTATTCACTTCCAGGTATTGCCTGTTTCCCTCCTTTGTGACTGACTGTTACTGTGGTGAAATACCAGGGGACCATAGTGTCCTGTGACCAGATACTGAAGCTGTTTGCCCATGGAATGCAGCGCAGTTGGGGCCAACAATAGGAACACAGCAGCAGGAGGTGGCCATTCAGTCCCTCAAGCATAGCCCATCATGGTTTAAATCCAATCTCAGTGCTTATTCCCATTTCTTTAATGTGTAATAAACAATGGGTTTCTATCTTGAATATTCCTAAAGACTGAATTTCCACAGCCATCTGCTACAGAGAATTCCAAAGATTGACAACACATTGAGCAAACAGACTTGCCAACTCACCTTCAATGGCTTGCCCCTTATCCTGAGGCTGTGTCTCCTGGTTCTAGATCCCACAACAGGGGGAACCAACTGTCCTGCATCTACTCTGTCTATCCCTTTAAGAATGTTGTACATCTCTATGAGATTTCCTCTGATTTTTCTGAACCCCATCAAATCCAGGCCCCTTCTCCTCAATCTCTCCACCCAGGACGGTCCCATCGTCCCTGGGATCAGTGCGGTGAAACTCCGTCACGCTCCCTCGATGGGAAAATATCAGTTCTTAGGCAAGGGGATCAGAACTCCACACAAAACTCCAGGTGCGGTCTCACTAGGCTCCTGTACAATTAAATCAAGATTCCTTTTTGACTGAACACAAGTCCTCTTCAAATAAAAGTGAGCGGTGGCACAGTGGTTAGCACTGCTGCCTCACAGCACCAGGGTCCCAGGTTCAATTCCAGTCTTGGCTGACTCTCTGTGTGGAGTTTGCACATTCTCCCCGTGTAAGCGTGGGTTTCTTCCTGGTGCTCCGGTTTCCTCCCACAGTCCAAAGATATGTGGTTCAAATGAATTGGCCATGCTAAATTGTCTGTAGTGTTAGGTGCATTAGTCAAAGGGTCTGGCTGGGTTACTCTTCAGAGGGTTGGTATGGACTTGTTGGGCTGAAAGGCCTGTTTCCACACTGCAGGGGAATCTAATCTGACATTTTTTCTGTTTGTGAAAAACTTGCTGCAGTTCAGAGTTAACGACAGAGTGTTCAACAAGGGAAACCTGAGAGGACTATCCAACTCAGTTTGATGACTGGGGTGGTGGGGGGAAAGGCATTTACTGAGTTTCTAATCACAGCTCGACTAGCTAACAGCACAGATACACAAATTAAACTTGGAATCATCCTGTGCTCAATCATGAACCATGTGGTATATCCACCTTTGGAAATATCTTGGGAGGATAATGGGCCATAATTTTTAAAACTTCACTTTATTTCCTCAGTAAAAACTGGAAGTCGTCGAGCATAGAGAAAAAAAGACTTGCATTTATATATAACCTTTCACAATCTCGGGTCATTCTATAATCACTGCACAGCTAATGAAATACATATTGAATATACAGATATGAAGATGTAATGACCCTCTGACAGTGCGGCACTCTCTCAGCACTGACCCTCTGACAGTGCGGCATTCCCTCAGTACTGACCCTCCGACAGTGCGGCACTCCCTGAGCACTGACCCTCCAACAGTGCGGCACTCCCTCAGTACAGCATTGGGATTGTGGGCTTTGAGTCTGTGGTCAAGTCTACAGAGTCAGTGTGGTGTGCTTGTGTTTGGAATTCTGCTGGAGAGGATTTCCTTTTGGCTGGAACAGGAGCTGACTACTGTCCTTTCGATCTGTTTTAGATCTCCAGCAAGCCGACACTTTGGGAAGTCTGTAACACACCGTGGGGATAGACCTCTTACAATGGGACCCAGAGGACATCTCCAGCTACTGAACCCCACAAAACTCTACAAGCAAAGACCACCCCTGTCAG